>NW_026728165.1:130000-362500 GCF_030684315.1 Stegostoma tigrinum | reverse complement strand
CTTGCGGACACTCCAAATTACCTTAGCCTGCTGGGGAAATAGAGACATTTGGTGTGCTTTTTTGCCCATTGCGATGATCTGGGTGGACCAGGAGAGATTGTTGGTGATCGACACTCTCAACTATCTCCACCTCAGCAACATCTCTCTCACTGTCTGATGCAGGCGCTCACACACTCACATTCTGTCACCTATTCTGTCTGTCTGTCTCTCCCTCTCTCCCTCATCGCCCAGCTCTCTCTCTCTCTCGCTGTCTCTCTCTCTCTCTCGCTGTCTCTCTCTCTCTCTCGCGCTCTCTCTCTCTCTCGCGCTCTCTCTCTCTCTCGCGCTCTCTCTCTCTCTCGCGCTCTCTCTCTCTCTCGCGCTCTCTCTCTCTCGCGCTCTCTCTCTCTCGCGCTCTCTCTCTCTCGCGCTCTCTCTCTCTCGCGCTGTCTCTCTGTCGCGCGCTCTCTCTCTCGTACTCTCTCTCGCGCGCGCTCTCTCTCTCGCGCGCGCTCTCTCTCTCGCGCGCGCTCTCTCTCTCGCGCGCTCTCTCTCTCTCGCGCGCTCTCTCTCTCTCGCGCTCTCTCTCTCTCTCGCGCTCTCTCTCTCTCTCGCGCTCTCTCTCTCTCTCGCGCTCTCTCTCTCGCGCTCTCTCTCTCTCTCGCGCTCTCTCTCTCTCTCTCGCGCTCTCTCTCTCGCGCTCTCTCTCTCGCGCTCTCTCTCTCTCGCGCTCTCTCTCTCTCGCGCTCTCTCTCTCTCGCGCTCTCTCTCTCTCGCGCTCTCTCTCTCTCGCGCTCTCTCTCTCTCGCGCTGTCTCTCTGTCGCGCGCTCTCTCTCTCGTACTCTCTCTCGCGCGCGCTCTCTCTCTCGCGCGCGCTCTCTCTCTCGCGCGCTCTCTCTCTCTCGCGCGCTCTCTCTCTCTCGCGCTCTCTCTCTCTCTCGCGCTCTCTCTCTCTCTCGCGCTCTCTCTCTCTCTCGCGCTCTCTCTCTCGCGCTCTCTCTCTCTCTCGCGCTCTCTCTCTCTCTCTCGCGCTCTCTCTCTCGCGCTCTCTCTCTCGCGCTCTCTCTCTCTCGCGCTCTCTCTCTCTCGCGCTCTCTCTCTCTCGCGCTCTCTCTCTCTCGCGCTCTCTCTCTCTCTCTCTCGCGCTCTCTCTCTCTCTCTCTCTCTCTCGCGCGCTCTCTCTCTCTCTCTCACGCTCTCTCTCTCTGTCTCTGTCTCCCTCCCCCACCCCCCCCAACCTCTCTGGCTTTGTCTCTCTCTCTCTCTCTCTTTTTCTCACACACCAACTCATTGCTCAGTATTCCATGGTATCTGAATTGTTGGAAGAATTAACTTAGACTGAGCGTGGATTTTCTCCCAAATTAGTTATGACAAAGCAGAACCAATTCTGCCTGGAAGAAGAAAGGCAGGAGCCATAATAATTAGGGATTGTTTTGCTAGAGGAACCGTGCTGTGATATGCATCCAGATAGGATGCTTTCTGTGGTACATCAATGAAAGTTGCCCTTGTGGGCACACGGAATTGCCTTAGCCTCCTGGGAAGTAGAGACAACGGTGTGCTTTTTTGCTCATTGCGATGATGTGGAATGACCAGTGAACTAATCTAAGCCCATCCCTCTACACGATCCCATTATCATCCATATGCTTATCCAAGGACTGTTGAAATGCCCCTAATGTGGCTGAGCTAACTGCATTGGCAGGCAGAGGGTTCCACATCCTTACCACTCTCTGAGTAAAGAACCGGCCTCTGATATCTATCTCAAATCTATCATCCCTCCCTGTTTCGCTGTGCCCCCTCATACAAGCTGACGTCATCATCCTCGGAAAAAGACCCACACTGTCCACCCTGTCTCATCCACTGATCATCTTGTATGTCTCTATTAAATCCCCTCTGAACCACCTTTTCTCCAATGAGTACAGACCCAAGTCCCTCAGCCTTTCTTCAGAAGACCTTCGCTCCGGACCAGGCAACATCTCCTCTGCACCTTTTCCAATGCTTCCACGTCCTTCCTGTGATGGGGCGACCAGAACTGTACGCAATATTCCAAATGAGACCGCACCAGCTTTTTGGACAGTTGCTCTGGATCTCAATCCCACTGCCAATAAAACCTAAAACACCGCAAGCCTTCTTCACAGCACTATCAACCTGGATGGCAATTTTCAGGGATCGACATAGATGGACACCCTCTGCACAGCAACACTACCAAGAATCTTTCCATTGACCCAATATTCTGCCTTCCTATTATTCATCCCAAAGTGAGTCACCTCACATTTATCCGCATTGAACTCCATCTGCCACCTTTCCGCCCAATTCTGCAGTTCATCCAAGTCTACCTGTCACCTGCAACATTCTTCCACATTGTCCACCACTGCACCGACTTGAGTGTCATCTGCAAACTTACCAACCGATCTACCAATGCCTCCGTCCGAGTCATTTATAAAAATGACAAACAGCAGTGGTCCCAAAACAGATCCTTGAGACAAATCAGTAGTAACCAGACTCCAGGCTGAATATTTTCTATCAACCACCACTGGTTGCCTCCTTAGCCAAAGCCAGTTTCGAATCCAACCTGCTAAATCTCCCTCAATCCCATGTCTCCATGTTTTCTCCAATAGCCTACCATGTGGAACCTTATCGAAGGCTTTACTGAAGTCCATGTCCACCACGTCAACTGCCCGACCCTCATCCACGTGCTTGGTCACCTTCCAAAATTACTCAGAGGCTTGTGAGACACGACCTGCCCTTGACAAATCCATGTTGACTTTCATCAAATTGGTGCTTGCTCGATGATTATAAATCCTATCTCGTATAATCCTTTCCAAAACTTTTCCTGCAACAGACGGAAGGCTCACTGGGTTTATAATTAGCTGGGTCATCTCTACTGCCCTCTTTGAACAAGGGCACAACATTTGCAACCCTCCAGCCTTCTGGTACTAAACCTGTAGACAATGAGGATTCAAAGATCAAGGCCAAAGGCTCCGCCGCCTGTTCCGTAGCCTCCCAGAGAATCTGAAAGTTTTGAAGGATGCTGCGTTGTATCCGGAGGTTGGTGGGGTGGTACGTTAGGACGAGGGAGACTTTGTTTTGGTTGTTGTCGCGGGGTGGGGTGAGAGGGATTTGTTGCAGGAAATGCTGGAGACACGGTCGAGGGCGTTATCAACCACAGAGCGGGGCAAGTTGTGCTCCTTGAAAAATGAGGACATCTGAGATATACGGGAATAGAATACCTCATCCTGTGAGTGCAGATGCAGAGGCAAAGGAATGGGGAATAGGGGATGAAGTGTTGCGGGAATATGGTGGGAGGAGGTGTAATCTTGGTAGCTGTGGGAATTGGTGGAGTTGAAATGGATATTTGTTTCTCAGTGGTTGGAAATAGAGTGGTCCAGGTAGGAGAGAGAGGTATCAGAGATTGTCCAGGTTAACTTCAAGTTGGGGAGGAAGGTGTTGGGGAAGTGGATGAACTGTTGGAGCCCCTTGTGGGAACACGGGGCGGTGCCGATACAGTCATCAATGTAACGGAGGAAGAGGTGGGGTTGAGGGCCAGTGGAGGTACGGAAGAGGGAGCGTTCCATGTAACCTCCAAAGAGGCAGGCATAGCTTGGGCCCATTTGGCTACCCTGGCCACCCTCTTTGTCTGTAGGAAGTGGGAGGAATTGAAAGAGAAACTGTTGAGGGTTGTTCAAGGACCGGAACTTGCCCCTCCTCAGTGGTCAAAAACACCCTCGACCGTGTCACCCGCGTTTCCCACAACTCATCCCTCACACCCGCACCCCATAATAACTACCAAAACAGTGTCCTCGTCGCCCTCACGTACCGCCCCACCAACATCCGGATTCAATGCGTCGTCCTCCGACCCTTCTGCCATCCGCAATCCGACCCCGCCACCAAAGACATTTTTCCCACCACCCTTAGGTGACCCCCTTATCCGCTCCACACTCCCCTCTAGCACTCCCTACACCCAGCACTTTTCCCTGCATATCCATAAATGTTGTCATCACAAAGTTTAAAATTGACTGGTCCCGATACCTCACCCCCATCCCAGGCCCCAGGAAGAATTTCCTCATCAAACAGATGTTTACCTGCACATCTGCTCATGTGGTAGACTATATCCACTGTTGCCATTGTGGCCCCCTCTACATCGGGGAAACCAAACAGAGGTATGGGGACCGCTTCACCTGTGCTCAGTTTGTACTAAAGAACTGCACCTCCCAGTCGCGAACTGTTTCGACTCTCCCTACCAATCCACAGGTAACATGTCCATCCTGGGCCTCCTGCAGTGCCACAACGATGCCACCTGAAGGTTGCAGGAGCAGCACCTCATATTGCGCTTGGGAACCCTGCGCTCCATGGTATCAATGTGGACTTGACAAGCTTCAAAATCACCCCTCCCCCTCCCGCATCCCAAAACCAGCCCACCTATCCCATCCTGCCACCTCAAACCCCACCCCCATTTCCTACCTCCTAACCTCTTCCCGCCCCGGAGACCTGTTCGTCCTCCCCGGACTGACCTATCCCCTCCCTACCTCCCCACCTACACTCACCTCTGCTGGTTCCATCCCCACCTCTTTAACTTGTCTGTCTCCTCTCCACCTATCTTCTCCTCTAACCATCTTTGATCCGCCTCCCCCTCTCTCGCTATTTATTTCAGAACTCTCTCCCCCTCCCCCTTTTCTGATGAAAGGTCTCGGCCCAACGTGTCAGCTTTTGTGCTCCTCAGATGCTGCTTGGCCTGCTGTGTCCATCCAGCTGCACGCTTTGTTATCTCTACATCTCTTAACAACCTCATTAAGTGAGTTCTAGAGCGAACTATGCAGGGTAGACTTTGGGTTTATCATTCTAACTTGCCAGTCCTGAAAGATGAAAGTTGGATGTTTGTTTCATAGCTATGAAAGATATCCTGAAAGGATTTTTCAAATCTTTTGTTGAGAATTGTACCCATTTAGTCACTAATCCTTTTCCTTCTTTAAAGTGTCCTTGGTAGTGACAAATTTCAAATATCTGCGGAATTTTATTTGGCTTTGTATTGGTTCTCTGTGATTCTCTGTTAATGGCTCCGCGACCTGCCAGCTAATTACAGAATTTATCATTGATGTGCCTGTACCAAAATCTTTCGTCTTATACTATTTCTCCCAATTTCAGGAGAAAGTCCAGAGAGACCTTTTAAAGGAAAGGGGATTAGAAAGAAAATCTATCGATCAAAATCATGAATAGTTGATAAATTATTTGCATTCCATATTTCCAGAACCTGCCCCGGAAGAGAGAGCCCAGAGAATTGCCAAAGCTGTCCGCAAACAGTCAATAGAAGTGAAGGAAAATTGGGAACAACTGAAAATCCGTGCGAGCAACTGGCAGAAACAGGTGGAAAAGGCGTTGGAGAAACTTCAAGAACTGCAGAAAGTTCTGGATGATCTTGAGGCTCATGTGATAACAGCTGAGGGGGTCCACACTGATTGGCAACCTGTGGGTGACCTGCTTATTGACTCATTGCAGGATCACATTGATAAAACCACAGTAAGTGCAATTACATTACACTTCACTTATGAACAGATGTAACCACAATGTTGTATGGAGACGATCAGTAACATGAGTACTGAAGTAATATTGATTGAATGGTTGTTAACTTAATTTGCAAATTAAAACTTAGTTGAGCATGCCTTCTGATGATATCACATCGTTAATATTAGTATAGTTGAGGATTCTATTAGTCAGTGACATCAGCTGAGTTATCTGCTTGTTGCCATGTTATCAGGGTTAAAGGTAAAGTCTTAGCACGCCATTTGGCGACTCGTTAGAGAGAGACAACTGGTTATGATTTAACCTGAAGATCACCATGCCTCAGGGAAGTAGAGGGGTTGAGGCGAAGACCCTTTGTGGTAAGCTCACTGGTACGGCAATTGAGCCCTCTCTGCAGGGCATCACTCTGCATCACAAACCAACTGAATTTGAATAGAGTTTAGGATTGGAGAGCAATCCATGCAATTTTTTTTTTAATCAATGTTTCTCACTGGGACTCTCTCACTGGTAAACTTTTTAAAAGCCAGCTCAGCCATACAGGCGAGATCAGTTCCTGATCTCAGCTGAATTTTTTGACCTGGGGTGGGTCAGCGTTAGGAGTTCATTGATTGGAATGAATTCTCATTCAGTTAGCGAGAAGGATACTACACGTGAATAGATCGATGTTTTGAAAAGAGGATGAGATATGAGCAAAAGTTTAATTGATGTGGAAGACCAGCCACAATCATCATCGATGGTGGAGCAAGCTTGAGCGGCCATGCAACGTTGTGCTGCCGCTATTTGACTTGTTCTGTGGAAAGGAAGGAAAATGGTCCAAGTGTCAAAAATGCCGAAGACCACATCATTCTACAACCTCAAAATTTGATTGTGTTCAGCACATTATCACTCCTGGTACCCCTAAATCCTGGTCCATCATCTCAGCAGCTCGACTCTGCCCAAAAGCTGGTTACTTGTGACATTTTTGAGGGATCTTCCCAAGTCTGAAAATCATTTTTGTTTTTGTACAATCAGAGTTGGCCAGTGTGGAAGGAGGTCGTTTGGCATATCGTAGCTCTTTGAAATAACTCCCCAATTCGTCCCCCTCTGCTTGGCAATGACTTCAACCACTTATAAAATTTCTTTAATGGAGGGAAACTTTGAAGGCGTGTGATTGGAGTGTTAACGATCCCAGAATACAACTGAGCCTTATTAAGTTGTAAGTTCTGATGATCAAGAGCTTGATGAAAGAGGATTGTTTGAAAAAGTGCCTTAAAAGAGGAAATGTACAGAGGCTAAGAGGTGTAGGAAGTTAGCGAGTTTTGAGAGGATTTGTTGCTTGGCTTGAGGTTCTGGATGTGAGTTTGCTCGCTGAAGGTGTTGGAAGTCTCTTCTTGGGTTTGAAGCCGACACAATTAAATGTTTGGCAACTAGTAGTGGGCCCTTTAAAATCAAGAGTGGGCAAGAGGACATAATTAGACGAGTGCAGATATCCTGAAGTATGGTTGGACTGGTGGAGATTACCAAAATAGCGATAGGCTTAGCCAAGTAACGATTTGTAAACAAAAATGAGAATTTAATAAAATTACTGTTAATAGTATCAGTCAGGTAGAAAGTACAGAGAATAGGAATTGGTTCAAGTTGAGACTCAGGCAGTGGAGTTTTAGACGACCTCAAGTGTTCAATGGACAAATGTGGGTCTCCATCAGGGAATGCATTAGAATTGTCAGGTCCAGAAGTGAAGTAGTTCCAGGTCAAGGTTTCACTGCTAATGAGCCGAGACAATAGACAGGTAGGCAGGATTGAAAAGATGTAAAGAGACAGCTTTAGGGATTGCATGAATGTGTGGTCGGACGTTCATCATGGGATAAACAAGATGCCAAGGTTGTGCTGAGACAAGCGTAATATTACATTGTTGCCAAGGCGGAGTAATGCAATCAGTAGGTAGTGAATAGAGATTGGTGTGGGGACCACAAAGTGGTCTTCCCAGTTTTAAATTGTTATCTCTACATAGTTGCGCAACTTTATGTTCTGTTCAAAAGGCATTACTGACAAGGAAACAGAAGTTAGCCATTTGTTTACTTGTCAATATATCTTGATTTTTCCACCATGTTCTCCAATTATTAACACAACATGTGCACTGTACGAACTGAACCGTTCAAACCTTAAAAGGAAATGTTAAAATTGTGGAATATAAAGTTAAATTTATTTCATTGAAAATTTAAATAAATTACATGAAGGTTTGACCAAGACTGCAAGGAATTAGATGGAACACCAGATGAATAGAACAAGCAGTAGTAAAGTGGTATTAGCTGGATGTTCCTGAAGAAAGAGAACACAGCCAACCTTTCTTCCATAAGGGGGATTAATTGTGTGGTGTCAGACACAGTCAATTCAATCATTCCTTCTGTCTTTGCTGTCTGGCTATACGATGGTTGTAATATTTCCTTTTTTAAATGCTCAAGGTTAGACATACTTGACATTCTCATTTTATAAATTTTAAGAAGTTGACTTATTGTCAAGTCACGGTAGGATTGAAAACACATTCTATAAGTGTTTGAAGTCAGAAGTCACATGACACCAGCTTGTCGTCCAACAGGTTCATTTGAAATCACACAAGCTTTTGGAGTGCAGCCCCTTCATCAGGTGCAGTTTGTGAGGTGACCACAGAGAGACACAGCTTATCAGCAGAGAGATCAAAAGATCATAGAATTGGCGTGAGTGGAGTGTCAGATAATAACTCTATACAGGTGACCAAGAGTGTTAGAGGCAAGTAAAGCGTTTATAAAGTCAATGTCAGTGCTGTGTTGTCATGATAATCAGGCAGCGCAACAGGAATGTACAAAAGGTGACATCTCAGGTCAGACTCTGACTTGTAGTTTAGAGGCTTGTGTTCAGAATCTGTCTGAGAGTTTTAACCTTTATTTCAAAAGCAAGAATTTATAAGATACCACACTGACTGTAACTGCAAGTTGTGTGTTTCTTCAACAAAATATCTGCAAACAAACAAACATCCTGGATGAGGACTTATTATCTGACACTCCACTCACACCAGTTGTATGATGTTTTGATCTGTCTGCTTATCAATTGTGTGCGTGTGTGTTTTCCTCCCTGACCGCACCTGATGAAGGGACTGCACTCCTAAAGCTTGTGTGATTTCAAATAAACGTGTCAGATTATAACCTAATGCCATGTGACTTCTGACTTTGTCCATCCTAGTCCAACACCAGCACCTCCACATTATAACTTTTTGGAACCAAGTCAGTGCAACAGGTACATGTCGAACATTTGACTTCGGAAGAATGCCGAGTGCTGAAAAGTTCATTAATAACAAAGGATTTCTTCATTATGCCATCTATCGTAACATGCTGCGTCTCACAGTCACAATGAAAGGATGGCCACTTGAATTTAGCAGGGCCAAGAACAGTTATGGACATTTTTAGCATGAGAGGAGGCCATTCAACCTATTTTAACTGTCCCAGCTCTCTCCCAGCGCAACAAAATTAATCCTTCTCTCGAACTCATTCCACATATTTCACAGAATTGAAATATATATGTACATACTTAAGAGATTTTAACATCAAGTGAGCAGTTCTCGCACTTCACCTTGTCACTAAAAATGGAAAACGTGACTTCGAAAGAGTGGGTCTTTATTTTGTTCTGTTTTGATGATGAAGCAGATGCAAGTCAAAGTGCTGGAACTGGCATCTTGAACTTAGCAACTGTTCAACGTGTATAAAATGAATTCTGTGCGCATCTACTAAAAGCAGTTTTATGGAAGGAAAAGGTACCAAAGAAGATTTGGTGTATTGTGCTTGATGCTATTATACTCCAACCTGTGAAAACAGAACTCTACGACTGAGAGTGTTGAGATCTGAGAGGGTGCTATCTTGTTTGAATGTGCATTGCTAAGCCTAGGCCTATTTTCCCAACAGCAAAATTGGTAATCCAGCAAGAAATGGATATTTCTCACATTTGTTGGCTGTAAGTGTCTGGTTAAAGTTTGAGTACAGTTTCCTTATATACAGGTGCTTAACCTGCTTTTACAGTTGGAACATGTGTTGTGCCAATGAAAATTTTTTGAATGGTTTCACCTCCAGTTTTCCTCTTTATACATATTTGGTATTTTTTCAGGGTAAGGACTATCTGCAAAATCTGTGATTGGGTTTTGAAAGACAGCAGCCTTTGTTTTGGAGAGATAATGGGAACTGCAGATACTGGAGAATGCGAGATAACAACGTGTGGAGCTGGATGAAGACAGCAGGCCAAGCAGCATATTAGGAGCACAAAAGCTGACATTTCGGGCCGAGAACCTTGTTCAGAAAATGGGGAGGGGGTGCGGGTTCTGAAATAAATGGGGAGAGAGGGGGAGGCGGATGGAAGATGGATGGAGGAGAGGAGAGTATGGGTAGGGAGGCAGGGAGGGGATAGGTCAGTCTGGGGAGGCCGGACAGGTCAAGGGAGCGGGATGAGGGGAAATAGGGGTGCGGTATGAGGTGGGAGGGGGGATGGGTGAGAGGAAGAATAGGTTAGGGAGGCGGGGACGAGCTGGGCTGGTTTTGGGATGCAGTGGCAGGACAGGAGAGTTGGAAGCTTGTGAAATCCACATTGATACCATTGGGCTGCAGGGTTCCCAAGCAGAATATGAGTTGCTGTTCCTGCAACCTTCGGGTGGCGTCATAATGGCACTGCAGGAGGCCCAGGTTGGACATGTCCTCTCGGGAATGGGAGGGGGAGTTGAAATGGTTAGTGACTGGGAGGTGCAGTTGTTTATTGCAAACTGAGCGTAGCTGTTCTGAAAAGCGGTCCCCAAGCCTCTGCATCGTTTCCCCAATGTCGAGGAAGCCACAACGGGGACAGCGGATGTTTTGGATATTTCTTAAGCATTGATTTTCATTCAGAGTTGGTTGGATTTTGCTGAAGCAATAGACATAACTCAATATGACGTAGACAATGTCAGAGTTAATGTTTCGCGTCCTGTGACCCTTCCTCAGATCTCACTCTTCACTGATGCTGCCAGACCTGCTGAGCTTTTCCAGCAACTTCTGCTTTTGTTGCTGATTTACAGTGCCCACTGTTCTTTTTTTTACAACACAGACAAAACTTGATCTCTGCAGGAAGCATGATGCTGCATTCTCCAACTTCCCTGCCTTTTTGTAATATAATATTGTCTTTTTAGGACAGAAGTGGCTTTTTTTTGTTTGTTTTAACTTCCGCACATACTTTCTATGCAGGTTAAAAGTCTATACCTTTTCAGTTCTGTGCTGTATAATGAAGACTTGGAACAATTTTTTTTTTATAAAGTAGAAAATCAGTGTGGTTTGTTTTCCAAAATGTGATGTGTAAGTGCAACGCTTAACAGTGTGTTCATCAAACTATTGTTTCCTTTGATCTTTGTGTTGCAGAAATTTCTAGAATCATTTCATATATATTTTTCTTGATATATTTTAGCAGCTTTCCTGGAGCAAGTCTGTTTTCCTTCGGATGAGACGACTTTCAGACATACTCCCTTTATTATGAGATTTAATTGCGGTAAAATGAGGAGGATTTTTATTCACTGAGACACACATGACTATATGTTTAAAGCATTGGCAAAAGAGTTCTGTTCAGACTGTCATGTTATCTGGTGTTTGTACCAGGCTTTCCGATGAAATGCAAGTGATTAAGGATGCTAATGATGCCACATGTTATTACAAGAGGAAATGAACATTCAAGTAAGGATTTTATGCCACATTTATACATAGCATGGACCATGCAGCATGGATGCAGTGACTGAGTGAAATGGGATGCAGTGACTGAGTGAAATGCTCACACCGACTTGCCCCTCCAGTCCAGATCCGCTCACTGTGACGAGCCCCTGCAGTCCTGACCCGCTCACAGCGACTTTGCCCCTCACTCCTGACCCGCTCACAGTGACTTGCCCCTGCAGTCCTGACCCCCTCACAGTGACCTGCCCCCTCACTCCTGACCCGGTCTGCATTGAGGAAACCAAGCAGAGGCTTGGGGACCGCTTTGCAGAACACCTCCACTCGGTTCGCAACAAACAACTGCACTTCCCAGTCGCGAACCATTTTAACTCCCCCTCCCATTCCTTAGACGACATGTCCATCATGGGCCTCCTGCAGTGCCACAATAATGCCACCCGAAGGTTGCAAGAACAGCAACTCATAATCCGCTTGGGAACCCTGCAACCCACTGGTATCAATGTGGACTTCACCAGCTTCAAAATCTCCCCTTCCCCAACTGCATCCCAAAACCAGCTCAGTTCTTCCCTTGCCCCTACTGCATCACAAAACCAGCCCAGCTGTTCCCTTCCCCCAACTGCATCCCAAAACCAGCCCAGCCTGTCTCCGCCTCCCTAACATGTTGTTCCTCTCACCCATCCCTTCCTCCCACCTCAAGCCACACCTCATCCTGCCTCCTTGACCTGTCTGTCTTCCCTGGACTGACCTATGCCCTCCCTACCTCCTCACCTGTACTCTCCTCTCTACCTATCTTGTTTTCTCTCCATCTTCGGTCCGCATCCCGCCCCCCCTCCCTATTTATTCCAGTTCCCTCTCCCATCCCCCTCTCTGATGAAGGGTCTAGGCCCGAAATGTCAGCTTTTGTGCTCCTGAGATGCTGCTTGGCCTGCTGTGTTCATCCAGCTCCACACTTTGTTATCTTGGATTCTCCAGCTCCCATTATCAGTGGCATTTTCCTCTTCATCAAAGTTTGTGCAAAAGCAACACGATATGGGGCGGCACGGTGGCTCAGCGGTTCGCACTGCAGCCTCACAGCACTGGGGACCCAGGTTCAATTCCAGCCTCAGTCTGTGTGGAATTTGCACCTTGTCCCTGTGTCTGCATGGGTTTCCACCAGGTGCTCCGGTCTCCTCCCACAGTCCAAAGATGTGCACGCTAGGTGGATTGGCCATTCTAAATTGCCCATCGTGTTCAGGGGCGTGGGTCTGGGTGGGATGCTCCAAGGTTTGGTGTGCACTTGTTGGGCCAAAGGGCCTGTATCCACACTGTAGGGAATCTAAACAATCCTGTTCCCACATCTCCATGATATAACCCTGCTGATCACTGCACACAGAGATGTTTGATAACAAAAGGATAACAATAATATTCAAACCCAGTGCTGGAGATGTATTTTAAATACACTGAGGCCAGTGTCGATCTCCAATTAAACTTTTATTTACAAATGAACTGTCTTCAACTTTAGCACTGCCTCATTCAGAGATAGTTGCCAGGGTGTCAGCATCTCTGACCCTCACACTTCTTATCTGTCAGCCAGGGCTCCCTGATTTGGGCTGTTAATATGGAACAATCAGGCAACTCATATTCTGTGAGGTTCAACTGGCCGACCTGGTCACAAACCAGTGCAGTGTGTTCATCGAAAATCAAACGTACCAGAAAGATACCATTCCATACCAGTGCAAAGGAAGGCATGAGGCGAAACTGGGGAGGGAAGGGAACTGCTTATTGGCGGTGGCCCAGAGAGTAGAAGAAAATCGAATGGGAAGAAGACCATTTGAGACTGAGGGAGAGAGATGTAATTGCCTGAATGAGGCATTCCAATTGCGAAATGGATTTTTGTGTGTACACCATGTTCAGTTTCCCCGATCTGTGCTCCTCTTTAAATCATTAGTATCTGAAATTTCTGTATCATTTCCAAATGTTCTGTCTCTAATGTTATGCTGTTGGAATTGGTTGAACTGCAGAGATTATTTATTTGCACAAATGTGTTCAGTGAAATGAGTTGCATGCTATATATTTATTATTCTTCCTGATTCTATTATACACATACAAATTAAAGTTAGTTCCACTTTTGAACAACAAACTGCTTTTAGATGTCTGATGTATCTCATTTGCCTGCCACTTACTCTTGTTGATGAGTTGTGTTTCTGTTTTGTGAAGAAATATGAATGAGCTGGAGCACTAATGGCAATGCCCAATGTGGTGATCTTCCAACATTGCAGCTGGAAGGTGGGGCAGGGAGGGGGATGGGTTTCACAAGAACTATTACAGAGGGAAATGGAGAGACAGGTGATGTATGTGGCAGCACCGAGACAGTGAGGAGAATGAAATGCAGCCTGAAGGGGAATCTGGCTGTCGTCTCAAAGTCACGGGCTGAATGGAAGAGGACAGAAAGGATTCACTCAGAGGAAGAGAAGATCAGACGAGACTAACTGTGAAACAGGCAGTAATCATTGGCAAGTTACTGATCGGAGGGTGAATCAATCGGGCTCACTTTAAGACTGTTTACAGTCACCATATAGTTTGTGGGAGATGTGTAGATCAGGCC
This sequence comes from Stegostoma tigrinum, assembly GCF_030684315.1. Lineage (NCBI taxonomy): Eukaryota > Metazoa > Chordata > Chondrichthyes > Orectolobiformes > Stegostomatidae > Stegostoma > Stegostoma tigrinum. Next base: position 348,741 of record NW_026728165.1, on the reverse strand, counting down.
AGGCTCATAGAGAAACGCTTCCCGGAGTAATTAACATGGAGACCCCACTGGGAAAGAGTGAGGGGTTGGCCGTCCTGCTTCCACTGCTGCTGGTGATGTCCAGGCCAGTCATTCTGGCCAGAGACTTCAGCTGCATCATCGGCACGAATGAACAATATGGAGGGTATGACAGTGAACTAGACTCGACGTCCAGATTTCTGATGGAAACGGTTAAAGTTGCCAAGCTGCATAACATCTTCAGCACCCCTGCAGACTGAGCATAGAGTAGAAACGCCTGGTCATAGCCAGACGGGTCTATCCACCCATTGGATAGATTTCCTGTTTGCGCCCACACGTCCTCGATCATATCCATTGAAGTCAAGCCGGTGTTCTTCTCTGACTACTGCTGGCTGACTGTCACCTACAGGATGACCAGCGGGCTGGCAAGGGAACACGGAAGTTGAATGTGAAACTGTTGACCCCAGAAAAATCATGAAGAAGCTCAAAAGAGAGCACACAGGTTGGAGAACGATGAAGACCCTTTTTGCACTTTGTGGGAGGCAGTCAAAGGGAACACCAAGAAGTTCTTTGTCCTGAAAAGTGTTCAGAAGGTGAGAGAGAGTTGGGAAAAACTGTTCAAACTCCAGAAACCCGTGCAAAACCTACTCTTGCTACAGACAATCGGGTCAATGTCGCCGAGGAGCCCCAGGAGGCGTCGAGGCAGCAAGCCCCACTCTCTGCCTTGGAGGCCTCCAAGATAATCTTGTGGTTCAGGGTCTGCACTGTGGAGCAAGAGAGAATAACAGTCAGAGACAGACAGCACTGAAGCAGACCGTTTGGTCCAACTTGTTCATGCTGACTCGATATCCTAAATAAATGTAGTCCCATTTGCCAGCATTTGGCCCATATCCCTCTAAACTCTTCCTATTCATTTTCCCATCCAGATGGCTTTTAAATGTTGAAATTGTACCAGCTTCCAGTCCTCTCTCTAGCAGCTCATTTCATACATACACCACCCTCTGCATGAAAATAATGTACCTTAAATCCCTTTTTCGATCTTTCCCCTGTTACTTTAAACCTATGCCCTCCAGTTATGGACTCTCCCACCCCAGGGAACAGACAATGTCTGTAAACCCTATCCATGCCTCTCATGCTGCTACTAATCTCTATCAGGTCATCCCTCAGCCTTTGATGCTCCAGGGAAAATAGACCCAGTCTATTCAGCCTCGTCCTTTAGCTTTAACCCTCCAACCCAGTCACCATCCTTGTAAATCTTTTCTGAACCCTTTCCGGTTTCACAACATCCTTCCGACAGCAGGGAGACTGAAATTAGATACAGTATTCCAATGGAGGCCTAATCAGTGTCCTTTCAAGCTGCATGTGACCTAATGAGATGTGTTCACATTCCTTCTTCTTGAAGATGCTGAAGGAGAGCTCTGTGCTCAGCAGCCTCAAGGATGAACATAGCTCGATAAGTTTGTCTCAATCTGACATCCGGAAGCTCAGCAAATCCTTTTAAGCCAGTCCGTATGACGCTCTGACCACAGCCAGCGCAATGACTCCCAGTCATTCCTGTCCTCGATCCTGGGGGTCTTAGACAACACCAAGCAGGAGATAATAAAATGTGAGGCTGGATGAACACAGCAGGCCAAGCAGCATCTCAGGAGCACAAAAGCTGACGCTTCGGGCCTAGACCCTTCATCAGAGAGACCTCCCACCCACAGCCTCCAACCTCATTGTTCCCCAACCCCGCACGGCCCGTTTCTATCTTCTTCCCAAAATCCACAAACCTGCCTGCCCTGGTCGACACATCGTCTCAGCCTGCTCCTGCCCCACCGAACTCATCTCCACCTATCTGGACTCCATTTTCTCCCCTTTGGTCCAGGAACTCCCCACCTACGTCCGTGACACCACCCACGCCCTCCACCTCCTCCAGGACTTCCAATTCCCTGGCCCCCAACACCTCATATTCACCATGGACGTCCAGTCCCTGTACACCTGCATTCCACATGGAGATGGCCTCAAGGCCCTCCGCTTCTTCCTGTCCCGCAGGCCCGACCAGTCCCCCTCCACCGACACTCTCATCCGCCTAGCTGAACTCGTCCTCACACTCAACAACTTCTCTTTTGACTCCTCCCACTTCCTGCAGACTAAGGGGGTGGCCATGGGCACCCGCATGGGCCCCAGCTATGCCTGCCTCTTTGGAGTAACGTGGAACAGTCCCTCTTCCGCACCTACACAGGCCCCAAACCCCACCTCTTCCTACGGTACATTGATGACTGTATCGGCGCCGCCTCTTGCTCCCCAGAGGAGCTCGAACAGTTCATTCACTTCACCAACACCTTCCACCCCAACCTTCAGTTCACCTGGGCCATCTCCAGCACATCCCTCACCTTCCTGGACCTCTCAGTCTCCATCTCAGGCAACCAGCTTGTAACTGATGTCCATTTCAAGCCCACCGACTCCCACAGTAAAAAAAAGCTCTCTGATGAAGGGTCTAGGCCCGAAACATCAGCTTTTGTGCTCCTGAGATGCTGCTTGGCCTGCTGTGTTCATCCACCCTCACATTTTATTATCTTGGAATTCTCCAGCATCTGCAGTTCCTATTATCTCTGATACCAAGCAGGAGAGCCTGGACCGACCATTATCTCTGGATGAGCTGGAGAAGGCCTTCGAGTCCTTAGAAAAGAATAAAACTCTGGGAAGTGATGCCTTTCCAGCCGAGTTGTATTCCAACTTTGGGAGTTGATTGGCCAGGGCCTGCTGGAGCTGTACGACAGTATGCTTCTGTCAGGTACTATGTGCGAATCCATGAGGAATGGTATCATCACCCTGACCTGCAAGTGGAAGGGATTGAGGGAGGAAGTTCGAAATCAGCGACCAATATAATTGGGGAATGAAGCCTCCAAAATCCTGTCTCAGTCATTTGTAACTGGGTCAGGTCTGCTCTGCGATTGGTGACTGACCCTGACCAAACCTGTGCTGCAGCGGACAGGACGATTTCTGAGAGCCTCGTGCTCCTAGGGATACGATCACCGGCAGGCAGAACAGAGGGGTGGATACCTGCCTCATCAGCCTGGACCAAGAGAAGGCCTTTGGCAGGATATTGCACACCAACATGTGGGATGTGCTTTATAAAATGGGCTTTGGGGAGAGAATCTGCAATTGGGCCCGACAGATCTACACCGACATCATGAGCGCAGTCTCAATCTGCGTATGGGAATCACAGAGCTTACCCATCAGATCCAGGGTCTGGGAGGGCTGCCCACTCTCTCGTGCCTTTTTGTGTGCTCTATCGAGCCCTTTGCTGAGTCCATCAGTAAGGATGTGAGCCTGAGAAGTGTGATTATTCCAGGTAGAGCAGGCCTGCAGGTCAAAGCGTCCCTGTACGATAACGATGTCACCAATCTCTGCTCAGCCCCAGTGTCAGTGCGCAGGTTCATGAGCATCTGTGACCCTTTCAAACTGGCCTCGGGAGCCACGGTAAATCGAGACGAGAGTGAGGCCATGTTCTTTGGGATCTGGCCTGAATGATCCTTCATTCCCTTCACCGTCAGGGCAGATTACCCAAAAGTGCTGGGCACACAGTTCAGAGAGCCTGGGGCGTGCAGAAAGCCTTGGGAGGTGCACATTGTGGGTAAAATCCTGGTCATCAGGTGTGAGGCACTCTCTCTGTCGTTGTGCATGGCACAGTTCTGGCCCATCACCCACACTGCACTGTTTCCCTCATCCGAGCCATCTTCCATTCCTACTGGAAGCCTAAGATAGACCGTGTCTGCAACAACTCCATGTACTAAGCTCTGGCTAAGTGGGGGAAGAACGTACCCAATGTCACCCTCATCCTGATGTCCACCTTGTTGTGCATTAAGCTGTGTGTAGACTCTCAGTACGCAAAGACCAAGTGTCACTTTGTACTGAGGTACGACCTGATCCCAGTGTTGCGAACGAAGGGACTGGCCTCTCTGCCACGGAAAGCTCCAAGTAGTTGGACCGTTCTATAACATATGTCCTTTGTTGTGAAATTTGCAAAGAAACAAACGTCTGACCGCCAGTCCATCAGGTCGTGGTCAGCACGCAGCGTGCTCGAGACCCTGTGGGAAAAGGAGAGGCTGGATCCTGTCGTGTAGTTCCCAGAGCAGACTGACAAAGTCATTTGGTACAATGTGTCATCATCAGAACTTTCCAACAAACAACAAAACATAGATTGGCGGGTGGTGAGAATCCTGTCAGATTGTTTATGTACACCTTGTTGGCCTGTGCCACAGTACACTGCCCTGGAAGTGGCTGTGGGTGAAACCGAAACATCAGCTTTTCTGCTGCTCTGATGCTGCCTGTCGTGCTGTGTTCATCCAGCCCACACCTAGTTATCGCAGACTCCAGCATTAGCAGTTCCTACTCTCTCTCGGCTCAGTGTGAGACCTTTTACAGTTACCGTATAGCTACAGGGAGTGTGTGGATGAGGCCAGGCTCAATGTTTACCTTCAGCATATAGTTATTGGGAGGTGCACGGATGAGGACAGACTTGCTGTGAGACTGTTCACAGTCACCGTACAGTAAGTCGGAAGCATGGAGATGAGGCCAGGCCCACTGTGATACTGTTTACAATCACTGTTTAGTTTCTGGGAGGAGTGTAAATAAGGCCATGCTCGGTGTGAGACTGTTTTGTGTCCCTGTATAATTACTGGAGGTGTGTCAATGAGGTGAGGGCAATTGTCAGACCGTTTACAGTCAAGTAGGACTTCCTGTGAGTTGTGCGAATGAGGCCAGGGCCACTGTGAGACCATTTACAGTCACCGCATCATGACGCGGAAGCGTGTAGATGCTGCCAGGCTCCCTGTCAGTAACCAGGTGGTGTGTCCACGAGGCATAACTGGGATGCACTAAAAGCTTGGGGCATAACTGGGACGATGGGGCTGCTGCTGCCGAGGCACAGTCGGGAAGGACCACTGTCTGAGGTTTTCCTGCTGAAGGTAAATGAGGGTCCATTCAGTTCTCGGACCCTCCCCGTGTCTCACATGTATGTAAATATTTTTGTTGTATGTCTAAGAGAGGTCTTTGGTTCATTGGGTGGAGCCAAAGTCCAATGCTTTATTTGTTTATTTGATATGCAGCTGGACAGAACGCAACTGCAGTTGTGACATTGTACATATACAAAGAGATTTCTTGTGAAAAAGGTGTATTTTTCAAATCAGAAATGTGACTGGGAGGAGTGTGGATGAGCCCAGGCTCACTGTGGGTCTGGTTACGGTCACCACATTGTCTCTAAGATGTGTGTATATGAGGCATGGCTGGCTGTGAGACTGTGAAAAATCACTAATTAATAAGAGTTTGTTTCTTCAATTATTTGTTGGATGTGTGTGTCACTGACTGGTCCAGCATTTATTGCCCATCCCTGATTGCCCTGGAGATGTTGGTGGTGAGCTGCCTTCTCGAACCGCTGCAGTTCGCCTGCTGTGGGTTGCCCCCACAGTGCCATGAGGGAGGGAATTCCCATCTTTTGAACAGTCGCAGTGAAGGATTCCGGATATATTTCTAAATCAGAATCACGAGTGGCTTGGAGTGGGATTGAAGGAGGTGTTCCCATGTACTTGATGCCCTTGTCGTTCGAGATGGAAGCTGTCATGGGTTTGGAAGGTACTGCATGAGGAGCTTTGGCGAATTTCTGCCATGCATCTTGTAGATCGTACACAGTGCTGCTGAGGCCGCTCATCATTGGTGGTGGAGGGAGTGGATGATTGTCGATATCGTGTCAGTCAACTGGGCTGCTTTGTCCTGGATGGAGTCAAGCTTCTTGCATGTTGTTACAGCTGCGGCCATCCTGGTAAATGGGGAGCATTCCATCACAGTCCTGACTTATGCCTTGTAGACAGTGGACACGTTCTGGGGAATCAGGAGGTGGGTTAGTCGCCGCAGCATTCCTCACCTCTGACCTGCTCTTATAGTCACTGTGTTTATCTGGTGAGTCTGGTTCAGTTTTTGTTCAAAGCTCACCCCCACGACGGTGACAGTGTGGGATGCAGTGAATGTAACAAATTGTTTGTCGGGGGGGCGGGGTTGTCTCTTGTTGGTGACGGTCATTGCCTGGTATTTCTGTGGTGTGAATGTAACTTCCACTTGTCTGACCAAGCCTGGGTATTGCCCAGATCTAGTTGCATTTGGACAAGGACTGCTTTAGGATCTGAGGAATCATGAATGATGCTGAACATTGTGCAATCATCAGGAACATCCCAACTTCTGGCCTTATGAAGAATGCAAGTTCATTGATGAAGCAGCTGAAGATGGTTATATCTCGGACACTGCCACGAGAAACTCCTGCAGGGATCCCCTGGAGCTAAGATATCTGACCTCCAATAAGATCATTCATTTTCCTGCGTGCCAGGTATGACTCCAGCAAGTGGAGAATTTGTCCCCTTATACCCATTGAGTCCAGTTTTGCTCGGGCTTCTTGATGCCACACTTGGTCAAATGTAGTCTTGTTGTAAAGGGCTGGAGCTCTCACTTCCCCTCTGGAATGCAGCTGTGTTGTCCATGTTTGAACCAAGGCTGTAATGAGGTCAGGAGCTGAGCTGCCCTGACAACCCAAACTGGCCGTCGCTGAGCAGGTGCTGCTTGATAACAATGTTACTGACACCTTCTATCACTTTCCTGATGATTGAGTACAGCCTGATGGGACAGTATATGGCCAGGTTGGATTTGTCCTATGTTTGCAATCCAGCACATACGTGGGCAATTTTCCACTGTGTCGGGTAGATACCAGTGTTGAAACTGCACTGCAACAGCTTGGCACGGGGAGCGGCACGTTCTGGAGCTCAAGTCTTCAGTATTATTGCCAGAATATTGTCAGGGCCTGTGACCTTTGCAGTATCCAGTGTCTCCAAGTGTTTCCTGACATCACGTGGGGTGAATTGAATTTACTGAAGACCGATATCTGTGATGCTGGCGGAGTCCGAGATGAATCATCCACTTGGCCTTTCTGGCTGAAGATTGCTATGAATACTTCAGCCTTATCTTTTGCACTGATGTGCTGGGCTCTTCCATCATTGAGGATGGGGATATGTGTGGAGTCTTCACGTCCAATCAGTTGTTTAATTGTGCACCACAGTAAATGACGAGATGTGGCAGGACTGCAGAGCTCAGATTTGATCCATTGATGGTGGGATCACTTTGCTGTGTCTATCACTTGTTGGCTATGCTGTTTGGCGGCTTCACCAGGTTTCTTTATTTATTCATTCACAGGACAAGGGCATCATAGAATAGAATCAGAGAATCCCGACTGTGTTTTGGTATTTCCAGGGGGTCCCGGGAGGGGTGGTGTGTCGGTATTTCCAGGGGATCTCAGGGAGTATGTCAAGATTTACAGTGGGTCGCAGGGAGTTTGTCTGTACAGGGGTGTGGGGCTATGTGTCCGTATTTGGAGGAGCTCCTGGGAAATGTGTCAGTGTTTAGAGGGGACCCTGGGAAATGTGTCATTATATACAGGGAGACCCTGGGAAATGTGTCATTATATACAGGGAGTCCCAGGGAGTTTCTCAGTACTAAAAGCGGGGACAGGGAATGTGTCAATATTTGCAGCTGGTCCCGGGGAATATATCAGTATTTACAAAGGGTCCTGGGGAGTGTGGCAGTATTTTCAGGGGTTCTCTGGGACGTTGCCAGTATTTAAAGGGTGTCTAGGGAATGTGTCAGTATTTAGAGGGCTTCCCGAGGAGTGTGACAGAATTTACAGGAGTCCCGGTGATTGCATCAGTATTTGCAGGGTGTCCCAGGGAGAGTATCGGTAGTTACAGGGGGTGGAGTGTGTCAGTGTTTACGGGGGTTCCGTGGAATGTGTCAGTGTTTAGGTGAAGTCTCGGGGAATGTGTTCGTGTTTAGAGGGGTCCCTGGGAAATGTGTCCGTATTTACATGCAGCCCCAGGGAGTTTCTCAGTATTTACAGCGGATTACAGGGAATGTGACAGTAGTTACAGTGTGTCGTGAGGTGTGTGTCGGTATTTACGGGATATCCCAGTATTTGTGGTTAGTTGCGTAGAGTGTGTCTATACGTACAAGGGTCCGGGGATGTGTGTCAGTATACAGAGGAGGCCGAGGGAATTTTTCAGTGTATAAAGCGGGAAATGTGTCAGCGTTTACAGAGGGTCCCTGGGAGTGTGGTGGCATTTTCAGGGATTCTCAGGTACTATGTCAGTATTTACAGGGAGTCCTGCGGAGCGTGTCAGAATTTATAGGGGCTCGGTGCATACTGACACACTCCCCTGGAATCCCTGTAAACACTGGCACACTCCCTGGGACCACCTTGAAATACTGCAGCTCTCCCTAACACCCGCTGAAAAAACAAAGTCCACGGGCCCCCCTGTAACTACTGTCCCCCAAGTCTCCCTGTCAATCCTGACACAATCCCTGAGATGCCCTGTAAATACTGACCCTCCATGGGACCTGTGGGTCAGTTTTACAGGTGGTTTCAGGGGCTTTGTCAGTATTTCCAGGGGGTCACACAGATGTGTCAATATTTACAGTGTGTCCCCGGGGACTCTGTTGGTCTTGACAGGGGATTACCAGGTTGTGTGTCAATATTTACAGGGTGTCACAGGTTGTGTGTGTGTGTGTCAATATTTACAGGGTGTCCCTGTGTGTGTGTGTGTGTGTGTGTGTGTGTGTGTGTGTGTGTGTGTGTGTGTATTTACAAAGAGTCCCTGGGGAGTGTGTCAGTGTTCATTGTGGCTCCAGGAGAGACTGTCAGTATTTATAGGACGTCCAGGGAGACTGTCAGTCTTTACAGGGGGTCTTCAGGAGTTTGTCAGAGGGTGAACGCTGAGGCAGTGCCTCATTATGCAGGTGTCAGAATTCAGATAGTGTCCCTTGATGAGAGGGTCAGTACTGAGGTATTGCAGCTCTGTGAGCAGGTCAGTTCTTAACCAGTGTCTCGTTGTCAAGTGGTCAGTGCTGAGGCAGTGACTCCATGCTGGATGGTCAGTGTCGAGGAAGTGCCTCATTGTCAGAGGAACATTACGGAGGGTAAGTCTCAAGGTAATGGTGACAGAGCTGAGACAGAGCCACATGATCAGAGATTCAGGGCTAAGGGATTGACTCAATCACAGCATTGTCTTGAGGCAGTCCCTCTTTGTGAGAGGTTTCGTTCTGATGGAGCGCATTTGACAGAGGCGGTCCATACCGATCCGTTCTGATGGAGCGCATTTGACAGAGGCGGTCCATACCGATCCAGTGCCTCATTGTGGTGGGGTCAGACTGAGAGGCTGCTAAACAATTATCAAGTCAGTTGTGACATATTACAGTTCTATCCTGGGGTCAGTCCTGACAGAGTGCCTCATTGCCAGAGTATCAGTACTGAGGTATTGAAGCGCTGTCTGAGCATCAGGGGTTAGGGAGTGCCTCATTGTCACAGGGTCAGAAATGTGGGAGTGCGTTATTGTCAAAGGGTCAATGCTGAGGGAGTGCTGCCATTTAAGGGGGACAGAATTAAGGAAGTTGCTCACATTTCAAGGGCCAGTACTGAAATAGTTTTGCACTGGGAGGTCAGTGTGGAGGGAGGGCCTCAGAAGCAGTGGGTCAGTTTGACGGTTTCCCTTATTGTCAGGGGGGCAGTTCTGAGGCACTGACTCGTTGTCAGAGGGTCAGTACGGAGGTATTGAATCACTGTCAGCGTATCAGAAGTGTGGGGCTGTTTTATTGTCACAGCGTCAAAACTGATGGAGCGCATTTGACAGAGGCGGTCCATACCGATCCAGTGCCTCATTGTGGTGGGGTCAGACTGAGAGGCTGCTAAACAATTATCAAGTCAGTTGTGACATATTACAGTTCTATCCTGGGGTCAGTCCTGACAGAGTGCCACATTGCCAGAGTATCAGTACTGAGGTATTGAAGCGCTGTCTGAGCATCAGGGGTTAGGGAGTGCCTCATTGTCACAGGGTCAGAAATGTGGGAGTGCGTTATTGTCAAAGGGTCAATGCTGAGGGAGTGCTGCCATTTAAGGGGGACAGAATTAAGGAAGTTGCTCACATTTCAAGGGCCAGTACTGAAATAGTTTTGCACTGGGAGGTCAGTGTGGAGGGAGGGCCTCAGAAGCAGTGGGTCAGTTTGACGGTTTCCCTTATTGTCAGGGGGGCAGTTCTGAGGCACTGACTCGTTGTCAGAGGGTCAGTACGGAGGTATTGAATCACTGTCAGCGTATCAGAAGTGTGGGGCTGTTTTATTGTCACAGCGTCAAAACTGACGCAGTGCCTCATGAAAAATGGGTTAGAATTGCGAGAGACCCACACATTACACAATCAGCAATGATGTATTGCAGCATTGTGAGATGGTCAGAATGAGAGAGGGCCTGCACTGAGCGATTTCATCATTTTCAGGCACTCCGTAGAGGCAGAGCCTCATTGTGATCGGGTCAGAATTGAGGGAGTGCCACTTGATTACAGGGGCAAGACTGAGGTATTGCAGTTCTGTCAGGTGGTCAAATCTGATGGAGCTCCTCATTGTCAGGAGATCAGCACTGAGGGATTGAAACACTGTCAGAGCATAAGGGCTGAGGTGTTACAGGTCTATGAGAGGTCAGTACTACGGGAGTTCCTCATTGTCAGAGGTCCAGGACCGAGGGAGTGCACAATCGTCAGACTGTCAGTACTGAGGGAATGCCTGATTGTTCAAAGGGTCAGTACACAAGGAATGTCTCAATGTAATGTATGATTAGAGATGCAGTGCTGAAGGAGTGCCTCATTCTCAGTGTCAGTTCTGAGGCAGGGTCACATTGCTGGAGGGTTGTTCTGACTTAGTGCATTAGTAACAGCGGGTCAATACTGAGGCAGTATCTCATTTTAGGGACTTAGAATTCATGGGTGCTGCATAATTAGGAGGTTAGCCCCGAGGTATTGCAGCTCAGGTGCAGTCATAAGTCGGGGGGGAGTGCAACATTGTCAGGGGCCAATTCTGAGGTGTCAGAAAAAGTCCTCCCAGAAACATCAGCAGGACTTGACAAAATCTGTACAAGTGAAGCAATGCCTGGCCCGTTAAATAAGAGCAGGTTTGTTGGAGCCGATATAAACGATAGACCTCAGTGTCATGGAGGAAGCATTGAGGGAATCCTGTACTGATAATACAAGATAATACTTCATACATAATTGCAGCATTGTCAGAGGATCAGAACAGCCAGAGTTCATTATTATGACAGACTGAACACAGAGGAGGAGCATCATTGGAACGGGTTCAGAATTAATGGTGAGCAACAAATTCAGAAGGTCAGTACGGAAGTATTGCATTTCTATTGGAGGCTCAATACTGAGGAATTACCTCTGTCAGAAGTTAGTACTTTGTCAGTAGTGAGGAATTGTGGCATTGTCACTGTGTTGGTCTGACAAAGTGCCTCTTTATCAGAGGGTCAGAATTGATGGGAGTGCTACATGATTAGATGCTCAGGACTAACAGATTGCAGGACTGTCGGCGGGTCAGATCTGTGGGAGTGATCATTGTGAGATGGTCGCTGATGTCCAACCCTAAAACATAGAGCGCCCTGTAAATAACTCCTGAAAAAAAAGGCCCCTTCAACTAAACCCGAAAACAGAGCCCCCGTATTTAAGTCCGAACACACAGAACCCACTAAATTACCCCTAAAACACTAAGCTCACTGTGAATAAACCCCAAACACAGATGGCCCTGTAAATGAACACTAAAGAATAGAGCCTCCGAAAACAAACAGCACCCGTGAAATAAAGCCTAAAACACAGGAACCCCAGTGTATAAACCCTGACATTCAGAGCCCCCTGTAGATAAACACTAAAAAAAAGTAAAAACTAAAAGGAACTGTGGATACAGTAAAATCAGGAACAAAAACAAAATTGCTGGAAAAGCTCAGACCTCACGCTCGCCCAATCCGGCACTCACCAGAGCCTCAGGCCCAAACTAAACCAAGCTTCAGCCGCACTCCTCGCCCTCACACACGGAGCCGCCTGCACAGAGGCCCTCAAACACCTTTCTATAATCCGTAAAAAGCGGGCTTCACTGTAAATAACCCCTAAAACACAGAGTCCTGTTTTAACAAACTTCTACAATGTCAACTTCACCCCCTGTAATTATACGCTCAAATACAGAGACCCCTTTAAAAGAACACGAACACATATCCCCCAGGAAGTAAAAGGTGAAATACCGGGCTCCTTCTTAACAAAGCTGAAGGCACAGAGCACCTGTCAATACACCCCAACATCGAGCCGACCTGGATATTATCCGTAAAACAGGGCCCCTTACAAATAAACCCTAAAAGACAGAGCTGGCTGTAAGTAAAGAGCCCCTTGTAAATAAATACCAAAACACACAGTAAAAACCGGAAGAACTGCGGATGCTGCAAATCAGGGAAAATATCCAAAGTTGCTGGAAGAGCTCAGCAAGTCTGACAGCATCTGTGAGGGAAAAGAAAGAGTTTACGTTTTGGGTCAGGTGATCCTTCCTCAGAATCTCTGGCTGGCGCGTCTTCAGTAATGCAGGGTCAGTTGCTTTAAAATATCCTTTTTCTGTGAGGCTCTATAACATTATAATAGAAAAACATCAGAACTAAGCAGGAGTAGGCCATCCGGCCCCTCGAGACTGCCCCGCTGTTCAATAAGATCCTGGCTGATCTTTTTGATACTCAGCTCCACTCACCCACTCGCTCACCATAAACCTAAATTCCTTTCATGTTCATAACGTGATCTGGTCTTGCCTTAAACACATTCGGCGAGGGAGTTTCAACTGCTTCACTGGGCAGGGTATTCCACAGATTGACAATCCTTTGGGTGAAGAAGTTCCTCCTGTCCTCAGTCTGACATCTGCTTCCTTTTATTTTGAGCTGTACCCGCCTCGTCCTCGTTTCACCTGCCAGTGGAAACAACCTCCCTGTCTCCACCTTATCTGTTCCCTTCATAATCTTGTATGTTGCTATAAGCTCTCCCCTCATTCTTCTGAATTCCAATGAGTATCATCCCAGCCAACTCAGTCTCTCCTCATATTCCAACCCTCTCAAGTCTAGAATCAACCAAGTCAGTCTCCTCTGTGCCCCCTCCAGTGAGAGTATATCCCTTCTCAAGTCAGGAGACCAAAACTGCACACAGTAGTCCAGGTGGAGCTTCATCAGGACCCTATACAGCTGCAGCATAGCCTCCCTGTTTTTAAACTCCATCCTTCTCGCAATGACAGACAAAATTCTATTTGCCTTTATAATTACCTGCTACAATATTACTTTGAGCGATTCCTGCACAACGACACCCAAGTCACTTTGCACAGTAACATGCTGCAATTTTTTTACCATTTGAACCATAGCCTACTTTGTTGTTATTCCTATCAAAATGGATGACCTCACATTTATTGACATTGAACTCCATCTGCCAGACCATTGCCCACTCACTTAGACTGTATAACCATCTGCAGGCCTTCAGTTCTTCTGCACACTTTGCTCTACCGCTCATCTTCGTGTCATCTGCAAATGTTGACACACCACACTTCATCCCCGACTATAAATCATCTGTATCAATTGTAAACATTTGCAGTCCCGACACTGATCCCTGAGACACACTACTAGCCACTGACCGCCAACCAGATAAACACCCATTTACCCCTACTCTTTGTTTTCTGCTAGTCAATCAATCCTCTGCCCATGCCAATACATTATCTGTAATGTCATGCAACTTTATCTCATGTTGCAGCCTTGGCATCTAGTCAAATGCCTTCTTGAAATCCAGATACATGATATCCACAGGTTCTCCATTGTCCACCATGCAAGTATGTCCGCAAAGAATTCCACCAAATTAGTTAATCATGACCTCCCCTTCATCAACCCATGCTGGCTGTTCCCAATGAGACAATTGATATCCAGTTGTCTTGCTATTATCTTCCTTAATGATGGATTCACGCATTCTCCCAACAACCGAAATTAAGCTAACTGACCTATAGTTACATGCTTTTTGGAAAACAGCCAATGTGACACCACTGTTTAAAGAGGAAGTTTACAATCTGCGGGAACCAGCCCAGATTCCAGTGAATTTTGGTAAATAATTACTGGTGCAAGCCTCTTTACTATACTTTTGTACTAAAGGTCCTCTTTACCAATGTACCCACAAGCACTACATATTAGCGCTCTCACGCTCTCATTCATCTATAACTTTACTGACCTCTGACTGGCGTACCTTGTTTAATATTACCGCATTTCATTCATAAAATTGCCATCTTGTCATACCTTTCACTATGAAAGGGAGACTGAATTAAAATGCTCCTTCCACCCCATTTACAGCCCTTTCACAGTTTTAATCCTCACGGCTTTATTTTGCTGACAGCTGCAAAACGTGGCTCTACATCAGTGTCTATCCCTGAGTACATGTTAATTTTCTAACCTGTTCAGAACAATACCATCGTGTCATCGTTTGAAGAAGCATAATATTAATCAGCCCTCAGCAACCGTCTCCCAGGGCTTGAATAGCTTGCAGGATATCAAACAAGTTTTCTGCATTAGCAGAGATAGTAGGAACAGCAGATGCTGGAGAATCTGAGATAACAAGGTGTAGAGGTGGATGAACACAGCAGGGCAAGCATCAGAGGAGCAGGAAGATTGATGTTTCAGGCCTAGATGCTTCTTCAGAAATTGGGAAGGGGAAGGAGGTTCTGAGATAACGAGGGAGAGAGGGGGAGACGGATAGAAGACGCATAGGGGAGAAGGTAGGTGGAGAGGAGACAGACAGGTCAAAGAGGTGGGGATGGAGCCAGTAAAGGTGAGTGTAGATGGGGATGTAGGAAGGAGCTGGGTCAGTCCAGGGAGGATGGACAGGTCAAGGGAGCGGGATGAGGTTAGTAGGTAGGAGGCGGAGGTTGGGGCTTGAGGTAGGAGGAAGGACAAGGGTAGGGAGGCAAGGGCGAGCTGGGCTGGTTTTGGGATGCGATAGGGGGAGGAGAGATTTTGAAGCTTATGAATCTCACATTGACACCATTGGGCCGCAGGGTTCCTAAGCGGAACATGAGATGCTGTTCCTGCAACCTTCGGGTGACATCGTTGTGGCACTGCAGGAGGCTCAAGATGGACATGTCATCTGAGGAATGGGAGGGGGTGTTGAAACAGTTAGCGACTGGGAGGCGCAGTTTTCAGTGCAAACTAAGTGTAGGTATTCTGCAAAGCGGTACCCAAGCCTCCACTTGGTTTCCCCAATGTAGAGGATGCCACAACGCGAGCGGTGGATGCAGTATACCACATTGGCAGATGTGCAGGTGAACATCTGCTTGAGGTGCAAAGTGTTCTTAGGGCCTGGGATGGGGAGTGAGGGGAGTGCTGTAGGAGCAGGTGTAGCACTTCTTGCAGTTGCAGGGAAAAATGTGCCAGGTGTATTGGGGCTGGAGGGGAGTGCGGAGCAGACAAGGCAGTCACAGAGACA
Source organism: Stegostoma tigrinum (assembly GCF_030684315.1). Lineage (NCBI taxonomy): Eukaryota > Metazoa > Chordata > Chondrichthyes > Orectolobiformes > Stegostomatidae > Stegostoma > Stegostoma tigrinum. The sequence continues at coordinate 333,373 of NW_026728165.1, read as the reverse complement.
GTGGTCCCTCCAGAAAGCAGATAAGGGTGGGGAGGGAGAAATGTCTTTGGTGGAGTCGGATTGCAGATGATGGTTGGAGGATGATACGTTAGATCCAGAGGTTGGTGGCGTGGTACGTGAGGATGAGGGGGATTGTGTTTTGGTTGTTATTGCGGAGAGGGGGCACGAATTACGGGAAATGTGGGAGACGCGGTCAAGGGCGTTCTCGACCACTGTGGGGGTCGGGGGGAGGATTTGCGGTCCTTGAAATATGAGGAAACCTGAGATGTATTGGAGTGGAATGCCCTCATCCTGGGAGCAGGTGTGGCGGAGGTGAAGGAATTGAGAACAGGGGGTGTTATTTTTGCAGGAAGGTGGGTGGGAGGAGATGTATTCTAGGTAGCTGTGGGAGTCGGTGAAATAGATATCAGTTTCGAGGTGGTTGCCGGAGTTGGAAACAGAGAGGTCCAGGAAGGTGAGACAGGTATTAGAAACAGTCCAGGTGAACAGGTATTAGAAATAGTCCAGGTGAACAGGTATTAGAAATAGTCCAGGTGAACTTCTGGTTGGAGTGGAAGGTGTTGGTGAAGTGGATGAACTGTTCAAGCTCCTGGTGGGAGCACGAGGCGACGCCGATACAGTCGTTAAGTTATTGAGGAAGAGGTGGGTTTCGGGCCAGTGTCGCTACGGAAGAGGGACTGTTCCATGCAACCCACAAAAAGGCAGGCACAGCCCATGCGATGTTTCTTGTGACTGCAGCCCCCTGGCGGCCCGCCCGTGGTGGTGCTCATCTTTGCTGCGATCTGCCGGCTCGGTCCCCGAAAGGCAGCATCGGTTCCCAATCTCCGCCCTCCCGACAAACCAACCCTTTAAAGGCGGAAGGCACCCACCCCCTTATCATAAAGGTCAGGTTGCGGGGTGGGGGGGCAGGGCGAGAGGGTGCCAGAGCATTTATGCCAGAGGCGCAACCCTTATCTGGGGGTTATCTAGCACCCGCGCGCCCCCAGAAATAGGGATTATGGATGCACACCGCTAATTTTGGAATCCTCTTTAGAATAAAAAGTAGAGCGGGAGTGTGAATAGGGTTTTGGGATGGGGGATGGGATAGGGTGTGGGGGTGGGGGTGTAGGTCGGGTTGGGGGAGAGGGGGAAGAAGGTGCCCCTCTCCTTCCATTGAAGGGTGCGTACCCACAATTTGGCCCCTTAGGCTCTTTCCTGTTCTGGTTCGGGTTCGGCCGATGGCGAAGGTTAGGGTTTGGGCTAAGGTTAGGGTGAGGGCTGATGCCTGGCACTCCCTCCATACTGACCCTCTAATATCTATGTACACCCTAAAACACAAGAGTTTCCAGTAAATATGCCCTCAATCACAGAGTACCGTGTTAATCAGCCCAAAAAAGACAGGGCCCTGAAGATAAACCCTGTAACGCTGAGTTCACTGTAAATAAACCCTAAAACACAGTGCCCTCTATAAACAAGCTCTAAATCAGAGCTCACCGTAAATATTCCCTAAAACACGGAGATCACTGCAAAAAAGAAACTCAGAACAAAGAGCCGCTCGTAAATTTTCCTAAAACACAGAGTTCCTTGTAAAAAGCCCGAAAACACAGAACCTCCTGTAAATAAAACCTAGAACACAGAACCTTCTGTATTAAACACAGAAACAAAGTTGCTGGAAAAGCTCAGCAGGTCTGGCAGCATCTGTGGAGGAGAAAAATGAGTTAACTTTTCGAGCCTGGGTACCCTTCCATTCTGAGGAAGGGTTGCTGGACCTGAAAAGTTAACTCGTTTTTCTCCTCCACAGATGCTGGCAGACCTGCTGAGCTTTTCCAGCAACTTTGTTTTTGTTCCTGAATTACAGCATCCACAGTTCTTTTGGTTCTTATTAAACACAGAACCCACATTAGATAAAACCTAAAGCACAGAGCTCAAGTACATAAAGTACAGAACCATAAACGCACAGCCCCCAGTAAATAAGATTTAGGGCTGAGGCTAGGTTTCATGTTTATGCAAGTGTGAACATTAGGGCTGAGGCTAGGCTTAGGTTTAAAGCTGGTGTTATCTCTGAGGGTAGCGTGGAAGAAAGCAGCTTTGCATTCCCAGAGACAGAGCTGAGGGAGAGCATCTGTGTATTCCATAGGAGGCACGGGAACAATTGTAACCTTAACAGATCAAATAATATGACAGATTAGTTTACAATTAAAGATCATTGTGACTGTGGTCACAAGGTGAAGAGCTGGATGAACGCAACAGGAAAAGCAGCACCAGAGGAGCAGAAAAGCTGACGTTTCGGGCCGAGACCCTTCTTCAGAAATGGGGGAGGGGAAGGGGGTTGTGAAATAAATAGGGAGAGAGGAGAGGCCGATAGAAGACGGATAGAGGAGAAATTAAGTGGGAGGACGGGATAGGTGGGAGGAAGGACAGGTTAGGGAGGCAGGGACCAGCTGGGCTGGTTTTGGAATGCGGTCAGGGGAGGGGAGATTTTGAAGTTTGTCAAGTCCACATTGACACCATTGGGGTACAGGGTCCCTAACCTGTCATTCCTCCCACCTCAAAACCCAGCCCCATCTCCTACCTACTAACCTCATCCTGCCCCCTTGGCCTGTCCATCCTCCCTGGACTGACCTATCTCCTCCCTAACTCCCACCTACATTCACCTTTACTGGCTCCATCCCTGCCTCTTTGGCTTGTCTGTCTCCTCTCCACCGATCTTCTCCTCTATCCATTTTCTGTCTGCACCCCCCCTCCCTATTTATTTCAGATCCCCCTCCCCCTACCATTTCTGAAGAAGGGTCTCGCCCAAAACGCCAGCCTTCCTGCTCCTTTGCTGCTGCTTGGCCTGCTGTGTTTATCCAGCTCTACACCTTGTTAACCCTGTAAATATGCTCTCAAGCACAGACACCCTTTTAAATAAATCCTAAGAAGGGTCATTCAGGAAATAAAATGTAAAAGAAACCATAAAAGCCAGAGTCCCTGTAAATAAAGTGTAAAACATAGAGCTCCAAGTAAATAAATCCTGAAACACAGTGCCCCCTGCAAATCCTCCCTTAAACTAAGCCTCATGCAAATAAACTCGCAGAGGCGACTGCAAACAAACCCCAAAACACAGGACCTCCAGTTAATAAAGCCTAAAACAGAAGGCCCATTGTAAATCAACATGAAAAAACACAGCTCCCACTGCAGCACTGCGAATTAGTCGGATTGAGTTAGTACCTCAGTCAGCAAGTCAGTTCTGAGGCAGGGCCTCTTTGTCAAAGAGTCAGATTTGAGGGAGTACCATTGGATGATGGTTATTGCAGCACTGTGAGAGTACTGGAGTGAGAGAGCACCTCACTGTCAGAGGGTCAGTACTGAGGGGGTACCTCACTGTCAGCGAATCAGTACTGAGGGAGTTCGTCACTGTCAGAGGGTCAGTACTGAGGGAGTACCTCACTGTCAGAGAATCAGTACTGAGGGAGTACCTCACTGTCAGAGGGTCAGTACTGAGCGAGAACCTCACTGTCAGAGAATCAGTACCGAGGGAGTACCTCACTGTCAGAGGGTCACTACTGAGGGAGTACGTCACTGTCAGAGAATCAGTACTGTGGGAGTACCTCACTGTCAGAGGGTCAGCATTGAGGGAGTTCCTCACTGTCAGACAATCAGTACTGAGGGAGTACCTCACTGTCAGAGGGTCAGTACCGAGGCAGTACCTCACTGTCAGAGGGTCACTACTGAGGGAGAACCTCACTGTCAGAGGGTCACTACTGAGGGAGAACCTCACTGTCAGAGGGTCACTACTGAGGGAGTACCTCACTGTCAGAGGGTCAGTACTGAGGGAGTTCGTCACTGTCAGACGGTCAGTACTGAGGGAGAACCTCACTGTCAGAGAATCAGTACCGAGGGAGTACCTCACTGTCAGAGGGTCAGTACTGAGGGAGTACCTCACTGTCAGAGGGTCAGTACTGAGCGAGAACCTCACTGTCAGAGAATCAGTACCGAGGGAGTACCTCACTGTCAGAGGGTCACTACTGAGGGAGTACGTCACTGTCAGAGAATCAGTACTGTGGGAGTACCTCACTGTCAGAGGGTCAGTACCGAGGCAGTACCTAACTGTCAGAGAATCAGTACTGAGGGAGAACCTCACTGTCAGAGGGTCACTACTGAGGGAGAACCTCACTGTCAGAGGGTCACTACTGAGGGAGAACCTCACTGTCAGAGGGTCAGTACTGAGGGAGAACCTCACTGTCAGAGGGTCAGTACTGAGGGAGCACTTCATTGTCAGAGGGTCAGTACTGATGGAGGACCTCACTGTCAGCGAATCAGTACTGTTGTCATGTTCGTTTTCGGAGACCCTCACGGATTTGTTGCAATATCAAGACACTGACCTGTTTAGGAAAACACGAATCCTTTTATTACCAAGCAAGTACAAGCTGTGGAGAATCACAGTACTTAACCCGGCACAGAGCGCAGAGTCTCGCAGGTAATTCTCCCCGAGCAGCGGACAGTCCCCGCTCTTCATACTTTACAAAATACATGATACATAAAATAATTACACATTTTACAATGACATGATACATAAAACAATTACTACAACAGACAAAGACAGGATACCGAACAATTATTATATCAAGAACATAAAAGACCAGGATTTCGTCCCGAAGATAATAAAATGTGAGGCTGGATGAACACAGCACATCTCAGGATGCTGCTGGACTTGCTGTGTTCGTCCAGCCTCGCATTTTATTTTCTTGGATTCTCCAGCATCTGCAGTTCCCATTTTCACAGGATATAGTATCGATTGCTCGTGAAGTGGCTGCTGATGGCATGAGGCGATTTCAAGTTGTTATCCGGACAGATTGTTCTAGCCAGACACACTGGCAACTTGAAATCACAAATTCAGTTCCCTGGCCCCTTTGTCAGCGACAGAAATTGCATGCTTTAGAAGTTTCACACCTTTACAAATGTTCCCCACCGAACCCTATTTGGCACAGTTTAATTCTAATTGTATTCAGTCAGGAAGCTTAAGACAGTGTCTGCATACCGATGTGTGGGAAGACAAAGAGTTACAAAAGTTTTACACTGAATTCCTAGCTGGGCAGGAAGCTTCAGGGCAGTGCCTGCATCCCTGTGCGTAGGCAGATGAAAGACTTTAATTTGTACAAGTATCGAAATCAATGGGATGTTATACAATAACATCTCATTGTGAGAGTACCTCATGGTCGGAGGGTCAGTACCGTAGACGTGCAGTGTTGTCTGACGGCCAATCGGGTCAGGATTGAGGGCTATTACAGGGACAGGACTGAGGTATTTGAAATAGGGCAATGACTGGTGTGGATCCTTTTTATTTTTTTAAAATTAGACGACACCAGAAAGATTATCAACCCGATGTGATGTGATTGGGTTGACAATCAGTTGATGACAGCAGAAAGGTCAGTGGCCTGATTACCGCGGCCGGGACTTGAGATTTCACTATTGCCGACCTTCTCATTCTTCTCGCTCAATTTCACGGAAGAGCTGTTTTGAGAGAGAGTAGGAACTTTCTGAAAGTGATCGAGGGCCCTAGTCAATATGTATCTAACAGAGAAACAGGTAAAACAGAAACTTGTTTGATGTCGCGCCAGCTATTCAAGTCCTGGGAGACGTTTGTTGAGGGCTGATGAATATTATAATTATTCATAGTTTCGGGTGACACGATGGATGGGAAGATATTGTTCTGAATAGATTAGAAAATTAACACATAGTCAGGGATTGACTCTGATGTAGACACAGGTTTGGACACTGTCAGCAACACGAGTTCAAACTGTGAAAAGGCAGTAATGCGTGGTAGGACATTTTAATTTATAGTCTCCCTTGATTAGTGAAAAGTATGGCAAGATCGCAATTTTATGAATGAATGAATGAAATGCGTAACAGTAAACAGAGGACCCTAGTGCTCTCTCTGATGAAGGGTCTAGGCCCGAAACGTCAGCTTTTGTGCTCCTGAGATGCTGCTTGGCCTGCTGTGTTCATCCAGCCTCACATTTTATTACCCTAGTGAGTGGTCAGTAAAGTTATGAATGAATGAGAGCGCGATAGTGGTCACATGGAGCGCTGTGGGTGCATCGGGAAAGAGGACCTTTCGTGCAACAGGAAAGAGGCTTATGATATAATGTCACACAAAAACCACACAAAAGGATATTTGAAGGCGATTGGCCCTGTATCACGAAAGACACACCAGCCAGCCTCCGGAAGCCTTGTTAAGTGCTAACCGATATGAGTAAACAGGGCAGACCACAGGATATTCAGGGGCAAAGGTTACAAGATTAACAAGTGACCAGTTTTCGGAAGAAGGGTCGAGGCCCGAACCGTCAGCCTTCCTGCTGCTTGGCCTGCTGTGTTCATCCAGCTCGACACCTTGTTCTCTCAGACCACGTGAGCGAACGAGTTTGGCGTGTTTGAGTCTGACTGGTAAATATGTGATACACAACCATTTGATGTTACTGATTGCCTGGTGAATTGAAAACTGAAATAACTGCGGATGCTGCAAATCAGGAACAAAAACAAAGTTTCTGGAAAAGCCCAGCAGAACTGAGGGAGGTTCTGTGGAAGGGTCACCGAACCGGAACCGGTTAGCTCTGTTTTACAGCTGACAAATGCTGCCAGACTTGCTGAGCTTTTGCAGCAACTTTGTATTTGTTTTCTGATTTGCAACATCCGCAGTTTTTTTGGGTTTTTACTCAGTGTTTTAGGGTTTGTTTACAGGGCGCTCTTTATTTATCGCGAGCTCTGTCTTTTAGGGTTTATTTGTGAAGGGCCCTGTCTTACAGATAGTTTACAGGTCGGCTCAGTATTCGGGTGCATGAAGAGGTGCGCTGTGTTTTCGGCTTTATTCAGCCCTGTCTTTGACTCTCTACTTCCTGGAGGATGTGTGTTAGAGTTCATTTTAAAGGGGTCTGAGTATTTGAGTGTACAATTGTAGGGGGCTCTGTGTTTTTCAGTGTCCTGTATGTTTTTGACTTAATTTACAGGGTAGATCTGTGCTTTATGGCTTATTTACCGGGGGCTCTGTGTTGCAGTGCTTCTACACTGGCGGGGTGGGGGGTCTCTGTTTTCGAGTTTATTTACAATGAGGCCTGTGTTTTAGGGTTATTTACAAAGAGCTCTGTGATTTAAGGTTTACGTAGAAAGGCTGTATTCTAACTATATTGACAGAAGGCTGTCTGCTTTAGGGTTTATTTACAGTGAGCAGTGTAGTTTCGGATTTATTTCCAGTGAGCTCTGGGTTTTAGCATTTATTGACAGAAAAATCTTCCTTTCATGGTTTTGTTTCAGTTGGATCTTTGTTTCAGGGGTTTTTTTAAACAATGAGCTCTGTGTCTTATTTACAGTGCCATCTGCGTTTTTGAGTTTATTTGCAGAGCATTCTGTGTTTTTGAGTTTATTTCCAGGAGGCTCTCTGTTTTAGGGTTTGTTTGCAGGATCCTCTGTGTTTTAAGATTTAATTTACTGTTTATTTGCATGGGTACTCTCTGTTTGAGACACTGACTGAGTACTGACCTTCTGACAATGTGGTACTCATTCAGATCTGACCCTGCAGCAATGAGGTACTGTGTCAGAACTGATCCGCTGACAGGAAAGCACTGCCCCCTCAGTTCTGACCCTCTGACAGAGCTGCAATCGTTCAGGACTGAACTTCTGATCATGCTGTACTCCATCAACTCTGAACCCAATGCATTGAGGTACTGACTCAGTATTTACTGTGTGCAACTAATATACTCACTCAGAACTAACCCTCTAGCAATGTGAGCCTGCTTCAGAACTAACCGTGTAACAATGAGGCACTGACCTCAGCACCAAATCTCTAATTACGTGGCTCTCTTCAGTTTTGAGGCACTCCTTCCGTACTGACCCACGAACAATGCGGCACACACTCAAGAATGATCCTTCAATGAGGTATCACCTTATAACAGAGCTACTGACATCAAGGCCCTCTCTTTGGACTGTGTCTGATAATGAGGCACTGACTTGGTTCTGACCCTCTGACAATGAGGCATTCTGTCAAGTCTTAGTGCATTAAAATGAGGCACCCTCTGACTGATCTGAAATGCCTCAGTACAGACCCTCTGACTGATCTGAAACACCACTTCTTGGACCCTCTAAATGACAATCTTTTAATTCTGACACCATTACAGTGAGGGTCTGCCTTGGTGCTGACACTCTGTCAAAGAGACGTTGCCTCAGAACTGAGCTGCTGACAATTAGCCAGTGCCTTAGGTACTGATGAGTGAATAAAAAGGCCCGCTCTCAGCACTGACACTGCAGCAATGAGGTATTGCTACAGAACGAACCCACAAAGGGCTCATAATTGAGGGAGTGCCTACTGATTGAAGGGTGCGGATTGAGGTGTTGCAGAACTGTCAGAGGGTCAGAACTGAGGTATTGCATCATTGTCAGATGGTCCATTCTGAGGCAGTGCCTCAGTGTCAGAATTGAGGGTATGCACATGTTTAACTCATCAGAGATAATGGGAACTGCAGATGCTGCAGAATTCCAAGATAATAAAATGTGAGGCTGGATGAACACAGCAGGCCAAGCAGCATCTCAGGAGCACAAAAGCTGACGTTTCGGGCCTAGACCCTTCATCAGAGAGGGGGATGGGGAGAGGGAGCTGGAATAAATAGGGAGAGAGGGGGAGGCGGACCGAAGATGGAGTGTAAAGAAGATCGGTGGAGAGAGTATAGGTGGGGAGGTAGGGAGGGGATAGGTCAGTCCAGGGAAGACGGACAGGTCAAGGAGGTGGGATGAGGTTAGTAGGTAGCTGGGGGTGCGGCTTGGTGTGGGAGGAAGGGATGGGTGAGAGGAAGAACCGGTTAGGGAGGCAGAGACAGGTTGGACTGGTTTTGGGATGCAGTGGGTCGGGGGGAAGAGCTGGGCTGGTTGTGTGGTGCAGTGGGGGGAGGGGACGAACTAGGCTGGTTTAGGGATGCAGTAGGGGAAGGGGAGATTTTGAAACTTGTGAAGTCCACATTGATACCATATGGCTGCAGGGTTCCCAGGAGGAATATGAGTTGCTGTTCCTGCAACCTTCGTGTGGCATCATTGTGGCAGTGCAGGAGGCCCATGATGGACATGTCATCTAGAGAATGGGAGGGGGAGTGGAAATGGTTTGCGACTGGGAGGTGCAGTTGTTTGTTGCGAATGAGCTTTATGCAGCTCTATCAGAGACTCAGCACTGACTGCCTGCTTCATTCTCATAGGATCAACACTGATATATTGAAGCACTGTTAGATCTTCAGTGCTGAGTGGGTCAGAACTTTGGGAGTGCATTGCTGTCAGAGGCAGTGCCTCATTATGCAGGTGTCAGAATTCAAGGCATGCCCCATGAATGGAGGGTCAGGACTGAGGTATTGCAGCTCTATTCAGAACCAGTGGCTCGTTGTCAAGCGGTCAATGCTGAGGCAGCGACTGAATTCTGTATGGTCAGTCTTGAGGAAGTGCCGCATTATTAGAGGGCCAATACGAAGGGTAAGTCTCAATGCAATTGTGACAGAACTGAGACAGAGGCGCATGATCAGAGATGAGATTACCTACAGTGTGGAAACAGGCCCTTCAGCCCAGTAAGTCCACACCGCCCGTTGAAGCATCCCAGCCAGACCCACCCCCCTCGAACCCACACACCCCTGAACACTACGGGCAATTTAGCATGGCCAATCCACCTAGCCTGCACATCTTTGGTCTGTGGGAGGAAACTGGAGCGCCCACATAGGAGGAGGCCCACATAGATAGCGGGAACTGCCGATGCTGGGGAATCTGAGATAACGAAATGTAGAGCTGGATGAACAAAACAAGCCAAGCAGCATCATCCAGCTCGACACCTGTTATCTCAGATTCTTTAGCGTCCATTTTCTGACGAAAGATCTAGACCAAAAACGTCAGCTTTCCGACTCCTCTGATGCTGCTCGGCCTGCTGTGCTCAATCAGCTCGACCCCGTGTTATCATAGAGACAGCACGTTGGGTGTCTTTGCTACATCATGTTTTGTAAGTGTCATAAGAACTTAGATGAATGGCTTCAACATACAAATAATTTTAATGTGAATAAATTTACATTTGGACTCTGATAAAATAAAAAGGAACCTAGACTTGTTTGAAAATTAACTTGTATTAATTAATTCAGCCATATAATTGGCATAAAAATATAAGAAATTAATCCTACTCTCAATCTTGGAGATATTTTTGTTTGGAATTAGGGTGTTGAAGGTGGAGATGTGGTCAATAAGTAGGAGCTTGACGTAGATGCCCTTGTTATCTGGACATTCCAGAGATGTGTGTAAAGCCAAGGAGAGGGCATCTACCATGGATCTGCTGCATCAGCAGGTGAATTGCAGTGGATCAAGGGAATGTGGGAGACTGGAGTTGATGTGACCCATGACCAACCTCTCAAAACACTTCATAGTCATAAATATGGATGGAAGAGCCGCTGGGCAGTAGTCATTGAGGCTTCTGGAAAAAATTGCTGACATTCAGTGCAAGGATCTTAAAGCATTAGCATGAACGTCAGAAAATTGGAGAAGCCTCGAGCATATGAGCACAGGTAGCTGAGGGTAGGGATGGCGGGTATTACAGAAATCAAAGAGGGCGAGAGAGTGAGTCAGAGATCATAGTGAGCCAATGATTAGCCTGGTAGGCAGTGGAAAATTCATGATTTTACATGGAACATGCAGACATCTTCGAAAAACAGGACATTGAATTTTCAAAGTTTTGGAAATTAGTGTGATAGTTGATTTAAAGTGAATCAAATTACTTTTCACTTTGGTTATGGATTTTGATGAATGGATGGTCCCCCTGAGATTGAAATTGGAGAAAAATTTCAGGATTTTTTCATGTTCCTGTCTTTCTGTTATGCCCCTAGGGAAAAAAGCATTGAAAGTGCCATATTTTGCATGGCAAGCTGCTGAATACGAACCAGTCTCACACCATTGCCATCACCTTGCCCTTGTGAAGGCAGATATGGATAAAGTTTTCAAAGCTGATAGAAAATTGAAAGCACTCGCATCCTGTGACGATGGTAAGTTTCCTTTCTTTAAAAAAATGCTTGCAGCTTAATGAGCATAATATAGAGCACAGTGGCTCTGGTTAACACCGCTGTCTCAATTCCACCCTTTGGTGACTTTCTGTGTGGAGTTTGCACATTCTCCATGTGCCCGCATGCGTTTTCTCCGGGTGCTCGAGTTTCCTCCCGCAGTCAAAAGATGTGCAAGGTTGGTGGATTGGCCATGCTAAATTTCCCAAGGTGTTCAGTGATGTGTAGGTTAGGTGAGTTATAGGTGGATGGGTCTGGGTGGGATGCTTTGAGGGGCAGTCTGGATATGTTGGGCTGACGGACGTGTTTCCACACAGTAAGGGTTCTCTGATTCATGATTCTATGATTTTACTGAGCGCAAAGGTACAATATTAACTTGTCATATTTGTCTCACCTCTTTACACATTGACAAGAAAGCTTTAATGTCAGTTTCTATGCATTTGCAACGTGTCTGCTGTCCATAACAAAGCTGACTATATCTCCTTCTCTCATGCACATCTCCTGTCCCCTGACACTGAGAGGTGACACTTGCTTTTCATTTAGTCCAATCAATAAAACAATCACCTCCATATTACATCCAGCAGCTTCTCTGAACGCTCAGACGCTGTTCTTTTTTTCTCCAGGTATTGACCACTCATCATTTCTAATTCCTCATCTCATCTCTCTCTCATGCTCCCTCTCTCTCTCAGTCTTTATCTCTCCTCTCCCTGTTCTCCCCCATCACTTCACTTACAGGCACAAACAGAAGTTGACAGTCACACTATGTTGCACATGCATATCCTGTCCCTCATGCACAAACATACTGTCCAGACACGCACAGACGCACAGACACACACACACACACACACACACACACACACACACACACACACACACACACACACACACACACACACACACTCTCTCTCTCTTTCTCACACACACATACACACACACTCTCTCTCTTTCTCACACACACTCACACACACACACTCTCTCTCTTTCTCACACACACACATACACACTCCCTCTTTCTCTCACACACTCACCTTCTCTCTCTTTCTCACACACATGCACACACGCGCTTTCGCACACTCTCTCTCTTTTTCACACACACACACACACTCTCTCTCTTTCTCACACACACACTCTCTCTTTCTCACACACACACACACACACACACACACACTCTCTCTTTCTCACAAACGCGCACACACACACACACACTCTCTCTTTCTCACACACACACACATACACACACTCTCTCTCTTTCTCACACACACACACACTCTTTCTCACACACACACACACACACTCTCTCTCTTTCACACACACACACTCTCTCTCTTTCTCACACACACACACTCTCTCTCTCTCACACACACACACGCACACACACAGACACACACACACACACAGTCTCGCTCTTTCTCACACACACAAACACACACACACTCTCTCTTTCTCTCTCACACACACACACAAACACACACACACACACACACACACACACACACACACACACACACACACACACACACACACACACACACACACTCTCTCATGGTCTCACACACACCTCCGTGTGAAGATATTTGTTCCCGTTCAGTTCAGGTGCAACCCATCCCTCTTACACAGGTCACCCCTTGCCGAAGAAGTGGACCCAGTTATCCATGAACTTGAAACCCTGGCCCCTGTACCAGCTCCTTAACCATGCATTCATCTCACCTATCTTTCTATAATTTAGCTCACGAACATGTGGCTCTGGTAGTAACCCAGTAACTATTACCCTCTAGGTCCTGCCTTCCAGCCTCTTTGCTAACTCCTTGTACACAGTCCACAGGATCACATCCCTCTTTCTTCCTACGTCATTGGTACCAATGTGGACAATGGCCTCTGGCTGCTCACCCTCCCCCTTCAGAATTTGTTGCAACCACTCAGAGATGTCCTTGACCTTTGCACCAGGGAAGCAACACACAGCCCTGGTGTCTCAAATGTGGCTACAGACACTATGCCCCCAACGAATGAGCCTCCAACCACAATCACTCACTTGGATTTGCCTGACCCTGTTCCACAGCAGGGCGGTTTGTACCACGGACCTGGCTACTGCTGATTAGATAACTGACCCAGTTTAGTTTTAGATCAGTGTTAACCTTGATGAAGTGGATAGCCAGCACCTCAGTAGTCTACAATACAGGAGAATTAAATTCTTAAGCTCACGGATTCTGTGACAGTCAAAGAGAAGCAGTGAATTTTTCTGACCTCATTTCCAACACCTGGCCCATAGCCCTGCATGGCTTGGATAGCACTTGTACATTTAAAAATAAATGTAAGGATGATGTTCAGGTAAGGACGTGGAATTTTGTGATATGGTCATATTCTCTCTTGTTGGAGCTGATTGCTGCTTAGCACTTGTATGGTGCAAATGTTACTTATCATTTATCAGGCCAAGCCTGATCGTTGTCCAAGTCTCACTGTATTTTCTCATCGTTGACTTCACTGTTGGAAAAGTCATGAATTCTGCTGGACACCTGGACAATATTCAATGAACGTTCATGTCTCCACTTTGGTTCAAATGAAGACATGACTTCAACCAGTGCAGGTATCCAGTGAATGCCACTGACTCAATTTTCAATTCCTCTGCTTAACACCTCATTCAATCAGAAGTTGCCTTGGTGGAAATGACAGATTGCACTTTCCTTCCTTTTCAAGCTCAGGATCTCTGATCATATTTGTGGTAAATCCTGAATGAGGTTACGAGAAGTGTGGCATGACGAAAAGGAAACTGAACCTTAGTGTGCAGCTGTTTGACAGCACTGTCATCCAGATGTTGCATTACTTTGCTGATGATTGAGAATACATTGAGGCCATAATTGGTCAGCACAGTTTGTCTGACTATTACATGATAGGTCATCTTTCTCTGAAATGTGAGTGTCACAAGTGTTTAAAAATGTACTGGAAAACATTTACTGTTGGTGTGCTGACCTTGGGGCACATTGTTCCAATACAGTTTGTCGGATGCTGCCAGGTGCCATGGCATTTGCAGTATCCAGAACATTCAGTCTTGTCATTGCATGAAATAATTTGAATTGCGTGTAAGTTAAGATCTGTGATGCCTCCTTAGGATGAGGGCAAGAAGATCATCCAGACTGATGCTCTGAATGGTTTCATCTGCCTCTTCACCTTTTGTTCGTAACATCTTGTAATAACTGCCATGTAGCCTATGAGAAACTAAAGCTCATCTTGATTCATTTGCATTCGAAGGTGCCTATTTTTCCTAAACAAAAGGACCCATCACTGAGCGGGAAGTATGGAGCATGTTATAGACATCAGTGGTGAGATAATGCTGGATCTTGACCAGAAAACCATTGTTGTGTTGGTGAAATGCAAACAAAAATCTATATGATGTAAACTTTATTCTCAGCTAATGCCTTTGTCAAATGACAGATTGTGATGTTGGTAACTGGAAAGCCTCCATTGTTGGAGGACGAGAAGCCGTATCCAATTGAAGCAGCACAGGCTTCTGCGATGACTGTGGAAACCACTGCTTATGCCTTGCTTCAAGCATTGTCAAGGAATGATATTGACTATGCAACACCGATTGCGAGGTGGCTAACGATGCAACAGAACTATGGTGGTGGATTTCACTCGATGCAGGTAAATGCTTGAGATCACAAGAACAGGCATTCAGATATTTCCATTGATCATGTTACTAACTGGTGGTTGTTGCAGTTTGCAATCAAACTGGACACTGCATTTTCATCTGCAGGTTTGGTGCATTGGCACAAATTCCAGTTCTTCAATGGTGTTAATCCTTTATTCAATTCTTACATGCACTTTGCCTGTGCATCACTTTTCCTTTTGGCATTGTCCTTGAAAAGTGCCTGTTTCTGTAAACCTTCACTTACTTGTCACAGGATCATTGAGGGACAGCATAATAGAGTGCTATGGCAATGGAACAGACCCTTCAGCAAATTGTATGTGCCCTCACAAGATGCAAGTCCCGAACTATTCTCATCACATTTCCCAGCTCTCGACCCAGAGCCTTGTATGCCTTGGCATCGCAAATGCCCAATCAAAGACTTGTTAAATGTTATCATGGTTTCTGCCTCTACCACCCACACAGTCGGTGCGTTCCACATTCTCACCACAGGTTGGGTGCAAAAACAAGTAAGTTTCCTCAAGAGATAGTAGGAACTTGCCAATGCTGGAGAATCTGAGAGAACAAGGTGTAGAACTGGATGAACACAGCGGGCCGAGCAGCATCAGAGAAGCAAGAAAGCTGACGTTTCAGATCGAGATCCTTCTTCAAAACCCGGAGTGGAGAAGGGGAATCTGTAAAAAATAGGGAGAAGTGCGGAGGCAGACAGAAGATGGATAAAAGAGAAGATAGGTGAACTGTCCCGTGCTGTCCACTCACTGTCCCCTGCTCCAGAATCATAGAATCGGAGAATTCTACAGAATTGAACAGGCACTTCATTCCATTGTGTCTGTAACCACTGAAGCCACACTAAGTTGACATTTGGCTCATGTTCTAGCAATAGGCCAATTGCCTTGAATGTTATTTCATTTTAAGTGCTGTACCAACCCTTTTTCTTTAATGTGAAAAGATTATCCACCTCAACTGAAGTCCCAGACAATGAATTCCAACCCCCCAGCACCTTCTGGGTGTCTTTTCTTTCCTGAAATTCCTTCTGAGCTTTTAGCTTAAATGTATGTACCTCTTCCTCTACCACCACCGCCCCCCGACCGACCCCATTATGGACCTTCTTTTTACCTCGCCCCTACCCATATTAATCTAAACAATTTTTTCAGGACCTCCTTCAACCTTCTCTACTCGAAAGAAAACAATCCAACCTTATCCAGATAAAACAGTGATGCTAGATACAATGGGAACTGCAGATGCTGGAGAATCCAAGAGAACAAAGTGTGGAGCTGGCTGAACACAACAGGCCAAGCAGCATCTCGGGAGCACAAAAGCTGATGTTTCAGGCCTCGACCTTTAATCAGAGATCGGCAACAGTGATGCTGCCTGGCCTGCAGTGTTCCTCCAGCTCCACACTGTGTGATCTCAGACTCCAGCATTAGCAGTTATTGCTAACGCAAACGTATCCAGACTCTCCCAAGAGTTAAAATGCTTCACCCCCTCAGAACATCCTGATGAATGTCCTCCACACATGCTCAAATGCAAACACCTCCTTTCTATAATGGAGTGACCAGAACTGCACTGAGCACTTCAGCTGGGGCCTAACCAAAGTCCTGTACAGCTCTTGAGCCATGTGCTTTCTGAACTGTCCTTTTAAGCTGCCATTCCATGTTCAGGAATCTGTGGACAAGCACCCCAAGATCACACCATTCCTCTGATCTTCCTAGTGTCCTGGCATTTCTTTGAATGATTCCTTGCCTTGTTAGTTTGTCCAAATTGCCTCATTGATCAGGGTTAACATTCCATCTACCTTTGACCTGCCCATTTGACCAATCTGTAATAATAATAAAATGTGAGGCTGGATGAACACAGCAGGCCAAGCAGCATCTCAGGAGCACAAAAGCTGACGTTTCGGGCCTAGACCCTTCATCAGAGCTGATGAAGGGTCTAGGCCCGAAACGTCAGCTTTTGTGCTCCTGAGATGCTGCTTGGCCTGCTGTGTTCATCCAGCCTCACATTTTATTATCTTGGAATCTCCAGCATCTGCAGTTCCCATTATCTCTGACCAATCTGTAACTTTGGATTCAACTTGCTGTATTTTCCTGGACCCCCCAAGCTTTACCTTCTTTGCCACGCTCCCATTTGGGACCTTGTCCAAGTCTTTGCTGAAATCTATTTTCATTACATCAACTCCCATCTGCACACTCCGTCACCTCTTTGAAAGAATCATCTAAGTTTGTGAGGCGTGACCTCCCTCTGACAAAGCTATGCTGACGGTCGCTGATCAGACCCCACTTCTTGAAATGGAAATTAAGTCTGCCGTTCAGAATTTTCTCCAATATTTTCCTATCTACTGATGTGATACTCACCGGTCTGAAATACTCTGCTTTATGTTTGTCACGCATTTTGATAAGTGGAACTATGTTACCTGTTCTCCAGTCCTTTGGTACTTTTGAAATCTCTGTATGAGGGCGAGTGGAATGTTTTCTCTCATCTCCCTGGGCATCGTGGCATACACCTCATCCAAACCTGGGATTTGTCCATTTTTAAATTCACGAAAACACCTAACATCTCCCCACTCTCTGTTAATTCTGTCCAAGAATTGTGTGCTCCTTCTCACATGTAAAAGCTGATGTGAAATTCTCGTTTAACACCTGACATTGCCCTCCAGTTCAAACCATTCATTTGCCTCTTCATCCCTAATGAGACCTGGTTTTCCCTGGGTTTTCTCTTTCCCTCTGAGACACTTGTAGAAGATTTTGAGATTCTCCCTCATCCTAATCTTGGTCACCAGCGTTCTGTTGCCCTGTATTTGTTCTCTGAATTGCTATGACGAGATGCCCCTGCACACTATACATCATCATCATGGTGGTTTCTCGCAGATATGGATGACACTCTCCCACTCTCAGGCTGAATTGATCGCCGGCTGTACAGACCGATGCAGCTACCGTCGAACCTGTTGCACTCGGGGCAGAAGGCAGTCGTGGGAAGGGGTGAGGGAGGTGTTGGTGTGGCTGCATGGCTTCCGCTGCTTCCAAAGGCAAGCCGCAAAGTGTTTGATGCCTTCCCAGGTGCTCTTCAGGCTTTAGGCCGTCTGAGACCGGCGATTCCCAGGTGTCTGCAGGAATGTCGCACTTCACCATTGAGGACTTGAGTTTATCACCGAGTGCTTCCTCTGCACATCTGGGTCTCGCCTGCTTTTTTGAAGCTGGGATGAGAACATGTGGAGAGTCTCGTGTCAGTCATACAGATGAAGTGTCCAGCCCATTGTAGCTGATCGAGGATGGTCAGTGCCTCAGTGCTGGGGATGTAGGCCTGGTTGACGTTAGTGCGTCTCCAGGGACTCTTGTTCCCTTGATGACTGTTATACACCTCCCTTTTCCTTTTTATCTGGTCAAAGAACAAAGAAAATTACAGCACAGGAACAGTCGCTTCGGCCCCCCAAGCCTGCGCCAGATCCTATTGAAAGTAGCGTGTTGATGCATTTGTGTAATGATTGTGTTTTGTTTGAGCCCTAACACTCAAAGCAGTGTAAGAATGTCTTTGTGCAGCAGGCAAGTTGTCATGAGATTGAGCCTTCATACACTTGCAAGATGTTGAAAATTTGCCATTATTTATTAAAACACTGATAAATTTCCATGATCAACATTTCTATTACGCTGCAATGATTATCCCGTGGCATGTAAAATCAGAAAGATATGATAAAATGAGACTGGGCCATGCCCTAGTCTTGCGGACTTGGGTCAGCATGCAGGGAGAATGTTTGCATTTCATGTATGTGGAAGTACTGAAATATTTCCATGAATCTAAAAGTCACTTTTCCCTTCATTGAAGGACACAATCATTGCCTTGGAAGCTTCATCATGATACGACATTGCATTTCTGAAGAGGGAAGAAGAAATCAACATGCAAATTCAATTCCATGGTTTTGGAAGTCCCATTGAGAACACGATTCATGTGCGCCGGCATAATGCTCTGACCGAGAAAGAATTGAAGGTGAGTTTGTAGTTTGGAAGATCGCAGCAATTTATGCATCAACTTGTTCATCAATAATGTTCCATTGCTTTCAAACTGCATTTTCCTCTCTGCGAGATAATAACTGTTAGAACAAGCAACAGTATCGGTAGATGGTCTATGGGGAATGCAATGTGACAAAACCCAATCCATTCGACAGCATATTTCAGATATGTCGACAAATTAAATATTCCAGCAGAGGGATAAAACAAGGAAGATGAGAGTGAGGAGGCAAGAGTTCTGATGACAAAAGAACACAAACTTACCTTTATCCATTTGAGCAAAAAAGCAGGCACACAAACAAATAATCAGCTAACAATGCACATGTGCAACAGAGGCTACAGGGGGACGAAGAATGCCGAATTGTTGTCATGCTATTTGCTGAAAGGGTGATTGAAACAGATTCTGTGGTAAATTTGAAGAAATACAGATAATGCATCTCAGGATGTTGGAGAAAGAACATTTATTGACTGAGGCAAATTGTATTGCCCTTTTCAGGAGTTATTTGGGTCATAATGAATTCAAAGACTTTCTTCTGTGCTGAAAGCTTTAGCTTAGTTGCAGCTGGATCACAATTTCTGTTCCTGGTAGTATTTAGCAAACTATTAAAAGTGAATGTCACTGCACAGAATTCCAAACATGACTCCAATCAGTAGAGAAAATATCCAGGGGGTGTGATGAGTTGTATCCTCTCATGTTGAACAATGCAGCTACAGATACAATGGAGGCACTGATGATAATCTTCCAAGAATCCTTAGATTGTGGAAAATTCTCAGAGGATTGAAAGATTGTGAACATAACACCATTATTACAAAGATACTTGGACAAAATAGTAAGCAAGTATTGCCAATTTAGGTCAACCTGGGTAGATGTTCATGCCGGCAATGAAAGATGAAATAACAGGGTACTGAGTGTGCTATAACATCCTACAGAGTTAACATCCTTTCATAACGGGGAAATAATACTTGACAAACTTGCTACAGTGCTTTGAGAAGGAAACAAACATTACTGATGAAGGACCACCAGTTGATGTAGTACATTGAGATTTCAACAAAGCATTTGATAAGCTACAGCTCGTAAGGTGTCTCAAAAGAAAAGAGCCCATGTGTTCAAGGGTAGTATGTTCGGATGGACGGAGGACTGCATCGTAAATAGAAGTAGAGACGTAGCAGCAGGATGGTAACTTACAAGTCATGTACGGCCACAGAGCGAGTGCTGCGGAGGCCGTACACCTCATGTTGACTGGGTTGATTTCGGAAATGGCGGAGGGGATTGCTATGCTTAGGAAAGTTGGGCTACATTCATTGGAGTTTATAAGATTTTAAAAAACTTATTTTTTCGACATTTAAGATTCTTAAGAGGCTTGATAGTGTATATCCGTAGAGATTACTCCCATTTGTGAAAGATTTTACGACCAGAGGCCACATTTTCAAATTGGTTGCCTATTAATTCAGGAAAGAATTACTTCTTTCAGGTTGTAGCAATCTATTGAACACTTTAGCCAAGAAGATTTTCGAGGTAATGCCATTAATCATATGCTAGGTTGTAACGGCCAGGTTAATTTTTAAATCAAGAAACAATGATAATGAGAAAAGGGTCTAGGCCTGAAACGTCAGCTTTTGTGCTCCTGAGATGCTGCTTGGCCTGCTGTGTTCATCCAGCTTCACACTTTGTTATCTTGGATTCTCCAGCATCTGAGCTTCCCATTATCAGTGATAATGAGAAAAGGGTAGTCTTTACAGCTATGCTTCGGAAAGTTGGGCTACATTCATTGGAGTTTATAAGATTGAAAAAAATCTCATTTTTTCAACATTTAAGATGCTTAAGAGACTTGATAGTGTATATCCGTACACATTACTCCTATTTGTGAAAGATTTTACGACCAGAGGCCATATTTTCAAATTGGTTGCCTATTAATTTAGGGGAAGAATGACTTCTTTCAGGTTGGAGCAATTTATTGAACACTTTAGCAGAGAAGGTTTTAGAGGTAATGCCATTAATTATATGCTCGGCTGAGATGGCCAGGTTAATTTTTAAATCAAGGAACAACCACAATGAGAGAAGGGTAGTCTTTACAGTGGAAGATAATTCAAGGATCCCCTTATTACTACAGAACACAGGGAGGAATTAAACACATCACTACCACACCATCACTACCATTAGAGAAGTAGCAATAGACAATCTAATGGAGTAAAAGCAGATTAGACTCTTTGCCGTGATGGTAGACTTTCTAAGATTCTAAACAATGAGCTTCAGAGTCGGTATATGCATTGATTGTAATTTCCCAAAAAGGTTTAGATTCTAGAGAAGCATCTGAGGGCTGGAAAAATGCCGATGTGACGTCCCTATTTAAAAAGGAGAGAGGCAAAAAGAAGATAACTACAATCGAAACAGCCTGACATCTATTGTTGGAAATATGTGGCAATCAACTATGAAGAAAATAATAGCAGAACGTTTGGAAAATCAGAATCTAATCAAACAGAATCACCATAGCCTGCTGAAAGAGAAATTATGTCTGGCTAATTTGTTTGGGTTTTTGGAGGAAGTTTTGGGAGGAGAATTAATAGAGGAAAACCAGTAAATGTGTTGTGTTTGGACTTGGAGAAAGCATTTGAGAATGTACTCAAAAGTAATAAGCTGAGAGCTGAGGTTTTGAAGGTAGTATATTGCTATGGATCAGTATGCTTTGCACGTTCTGGAAGGAGAGATCACATCTCGAGTGAAATGCACCAAGTGAATATATATTTTGGGGAACTTGGTGGCAATGCAGTAAGTCAGTGCAGAGTGTAAGAGGTGCCATTTGCTTGCTTTTTTTGCCTGATAGTTCATAAGCATTTTTTTTTGAGACAGGGTAAATTGAAGCCAGAATCAGGGACCCGGAGGGTGAACCAGGCTCATTCGTTGGTGATCGCTTCTGGTTTAAGAATCTATTATCGGTAGCTTTCAGATTGAAAGTAAATCGGAGAAATATTTACAGGCTACAAACTAAAAGACCAGAATGTTTTCAAATCAAATTAAGATCGAAGTAATTGAAATGGAGATGCCAGGCCAGACGATGATTTATACCTACGTGACGGGGTCGTGGTCAGACCCCATACTCCAGCTCAGGGTTGATGAACTGGAATCTCAGTTTTTACCAATCAACAAATCATGTGGGGGACAGTTACCGGGGAATGCTGTGCCTGAGGAGGCAGTTACACACCTTAGATTAACTAGCTGAAACTTGGTCAGTGGCCAGAGACGTGAGACTGTGACAGAGAACAGGGCAGGTGGAAGGATCCAGGATGTAGTGCAAAAGGAACCTTGGCCTTTGATCTTATCTAACAGGTTTGAGATTCTTTCTTCCTGTGTGGATGAGAGTGCAGGGTATAGGGAAGATGAGTAAACTGACTGTAGCACTGTGGTACAGGGGGGACATTCCAGAGGAGATAAAAAATGAAATGTAGTTATAATCAGAGGTAGTATAGTTAGGGGAATGAACACTGTTGGTTGTGATGAGGATCGAGAGTCTCGAAAGTAGTGTTGCCTGTCTGGTGCCCAGGTTCAGGATATTCCATCTCGGCTACAAAGGAACTTGAAGTGGGAGGAGTAGAAATCCAGCTATCGTGGTCCACACAGGTACAATTGATATGGAAGAAAGAGGAAAGAGGTTCTGCTGAGGGATTATGAGCGCCAAGGTGCTGAGGTGAGAAAGCAGAACCAGAATGGTAATAATCTCTGGATTACTATCTGAGCAATTTGGCACGGTGTGAGCATAATTTATAGATGTAAATGCATTGTTCAAATGGTGGCATGGCAGAAATGTGTTTGAATTCATGGGACATTGGCATCGGTACAGGGAAGGAGGGAGTTGTTCTGGTGGTATCGGCTCGACGAGAATCATATTAGGACAAGTCTCCTGGCAAAATACAGAGCAAGGTCTCGGGGTAGGGCGCTAAAATAAAATGCCTGGAGTGGGTGAGCGCAGTTGCATGGAAAATTATGGAAAAAGTTAGAAGCTGGTAAGTGCTCAGCAAAGTTTCCAGAGCAAGTAATAGGACAAAAAGTTTGGAAATGGTCACGACTCTCACTTCAGCTGCAGCAGATAAGAAGGGTGGCTGTAAATGCCAGACTGAAGATGTTGTATTGAATTGCAGGGAGTGTATGAAACTGAGTGAATGAGTTTGTGGTGCGCATTGAAATTGACAGATACATCACTCTGGGTATCACAGAGACAAGGTTGTTAGGGGTAAGTGTTAGGAACGAAATATCCAATGATTCATGTCCGATAGAAAGAACAGGCAAATGGACAGAGATAAGTAAGTGTGGAACTGGATGAGCAGAGCAGGCCAAGCAGCATCTCAGGAGCACAAAAGCTGACGTTTCGTGCCGAGACCCTTCTACTTCTGTGTGTTCATCCTGCTGTGTTCATCCAGCTCCACACTTTGTTACCTTGGATTCTGAAGCATCTTCAGTTCCCATTATCTCCGATGCAAATGGACAGAGATGCCAGGGTTGGCTTGTCAGTAAGAAATGAGGTCGCGCTGAAGGAACCACAGCTCTTGTGCTTGTTTATTAATGACTTGGAAGAAAGAGGTGCATGTGCTGTGGCTAAATTTGTGGATGACTCAAAAATATTTCGAAAGACAAGGCATGACAGAGAAACAGAGATTTACCAGGATGTTCCTTGGATTGAAATGTATGAGCTACAAGGAGGGTTTGGTGGAAATGTTGTATCATGATAAATGCAATGAGATCAACAATGACCTCACAGAATGATGGAGGAAATTCAATGGGCCAAGTAACTTTTTTAGTGAGTCTTCTCGTTTGACAATGCATTCATAAGGGTGTTTTTTTTCTCTCTTGAATGAAATGTGAAAATGAAATGTATACACTTCCTTTTCATCTGGGAATAAATAATTGTTCTGAATGATTTCCATTGACTAATAGCAATCTGACAAGCATCACAATGTAAAGAGATTTTTAGCTTCTTTTTAATTGTCAAGTTATTCTTTGGAATTAATTCGGCATATATTATTTGCATCTCAGGAAGTATGTTCATCACTGCACCTCAAAAAGTGCTCTGTTGTATGACAACAGCTTTTTAAAGATCACTTCAATGGTTGTGATTTTCAGTTGCCATAACACACATTAGATTACATTGTTGGCCAATCTGTCCATGGTGATTTCATTATCTTACGTTTCAAACAGACAAGGAAATATTGGTGATGCAATGAAGAGTTTGATTCTCAAATATAATTGCTGTTATAGTTTCCACTTGGAAGAAAGATTCACATCAAATTGACTGGTCAAGGAAATGGGACACTGACTGTGAGTACTTTGAATGTTCGAGTTATTCCTAAAATGAAAGTCATGACCTTGATGATTTTTCTTGCATGCAGATATGAAGAGACTCTTTTAAAATATCCTCTAGGTTAGTGGTTCAGGCATAAAAGTGTTATATGTATACAGATGTACATGCGTAATCTGAAAAGAAAATGACGAAAAATCACTTGTTGCAAGGTGAGAATGAGTTATCCAGATGGTAAGACCTGCCAATGTTGGTGTCTGAGATAACACATTGTGGAGCTGGAGAGCACAGCAGGGCAGGCAGCATCAGAGGCTCAAGAAAGTTGAGGTTTTGGGTCAGGACCCTTCCTCAGAAATGGAGGGTGGAAGGGAGCTCAGAAACAAATAGCGTGGACGGGGAGGAGGTGCTGGGGAAGGTAGGTGGGATGGTAATAAGTGAGTACTATCCAGATTGGAACAGATTTTCCCCAGGGGGTATTGAGTACGAATTCCAAATCACTCTCAAAATCTTAGTGACTGTTAACATTGATGTTTTTTGTCTGTGTGTTTCAGTAATTGCATGACAGTTGAATGGTTCGTTGAGAGTGAGGAACCTATGGACTTTCACACACCAAGATGGAATTTAGTTCGAAGAGTGACTTCAAAATAGTTGCTTCCTTTTAAAATCTTGACCGTTTTTGCTGTCCAGTTGAATGAATTTAGCTTCATACTGCTTCAATAGGAATTAGTGTTTAATAGGAACATATTTGTGAAACTTACAGTTCCGCAAGTTTTACCATAAACTGGTGCAGCCTTTCGGTGCTTGCAAAAAGGCTCACCTCTCCGTTAATACCAAATGAAAATTGGAGTTTAAAAGTAAGTTCACCCGCTGTCAGGGAATGAAATGTTAATGTTGACTCGAATATAATTTTTAAAAAAGTAATATATTTGTGTAACACTGAACTCAAATTAAAATTTGGATTTGCCGGTTTTATAGATGGTTGGACGTTGGATTCATTTTAAATGACTGTGAAGATCACTTTAAATCCAGCGTATTTGTGAAGAAAAGAAATAGCATGTCAAATAAAATTAACTGCATGACTCTACATAGCCCTATATGTAGAATTTTCTTCTGAACTATGAGACAGTTGTGACCCCATACTACCTCAGTGCTCATGGCAAGAGTAAGACTCCTGTTTGACGCGCTGTGCACTGCATGGAATGGCGACATCAGATTCATTGATGCTTGAGAATCAAACAAATATGACGATGAGATTTAAAATCAAAATCTCATTGAACATTTCAAACAATGTATTGCAGGAAGAGGGGGAAAGCATGTATGACGAATAGAAGGTGGTGGCACAGATCAAATAGACCTGTGTGCGAAAACTTATCACAAATTTCACATTGAATGGAACAGTTTAATCAGGCTGGAGGAAGCAGACATGGCAGCTCAGACTTTTTGAATTTGAGCATTCTGTTCGTAAACATCAGCAAAAGTGTGGGAAACATGTTTATTCTTTCTCTTTTATTGCACAGAACCATACGATTAGACTGTTTTGATGAGGAATTTAAAGATTACGAGTCCCATCCGTTTGACCCACAGTTTGGTACCATAGGTTGGTACAATCTTCGTTCGAGAAGGAAAAGGGATGTTCCAGATACAGAAAATCGTCAAGCCATTTACTACAAAGTCTGTGTCTGGTTAGTATTAATTAATGCAGTTAACATTTTTAGCTCGACATGATTGCACAATGGAGTCAATAATAAAATTCGATCTGATATTCCACATAAATTTTAAGTGGATATTAAAGCAGCTCATTTCTTTTTCACGCTGTCTGCTGCTTTTAAGAATGGTTGTCTTATTGTCGAAATGTTTAGCTTTGACTCCATGGCTTCTTCCATGAGCTCACATTGAAACACATGTTTCTTCAGCCAAAAATGCACGTTTACCCGGTGATGACTAACCTTCCCCTGAAATCCCCTGCGGTCGCTCCCCTGAAAAACAACTATACCGTTTTGGATACTGTTCCGGGGGACGACTTACCAGGGGCATGCAGGAGGGTCCAGGTCTCTGGCACAGAGTCTGTCCCTCTTGCACGGAAGGGAAGCGGGGATAGGAAGAGAGTGATAGTCACTGGGGACTCAATAGTTTGAGGGACTGATAGAAGATTTGATGGGAAGGAAAGACACTCA
This sequence comes from Stegostoma tigrinum, assembly GCF_030684315.1. Taxonomy (NCBI): domain Eukaryota; kingdom Metazoa; phylum Chordata; class Chondrichthyes; order Orectolobiformes; family Stegostomatidae; genus Stegostoma; species Stegostoma tigrinum. Next base: position 307,252 of record NW_026728165.1, on the reverse strand, counting down.
CGATTGGTGTGTTGCCTACCAGGTGCCAGGGTCTGTGATGTCTCGGATAGTGTGTTTCGGGTCCTGAGGGGAGAGGGTGACCAGCCCCAAGTCGTGGTCCACGTAGGCACCAACGACATAGGTAGAAAGAGTGATAGGGATGTCAGGCAGGATTTGAGGGAGCTATGGTGGAAGTTGAGAGCTAGAACAAACAGAGTGGTCATCTCTGGTTTGTCACCCGTACCACATGATAGCGAGGCAAAGAACAGGGAGAGATTTCAGCTGAAGACGTGGCTGCAGGGATGGTGCAGGTGGGAGGGCTTCAGGTACATGGACAAGTGGGGCTCATTCTGGGGAAGGTGGGACCTGTACAAACAGGACGGTCTCCACTTGAACCAGAGGGGCACGAATATCCTGGGTGGGAAATTGGCTCGTGCCATTCGGTTGGATTTAAACGAGCTCGGAAGGGGGATGGGAAACTGAGGTGTAGTCCTAGTACACAGGAGGATGAGCGTCGGGAGGACATGGTCAGGACCTCACTGTCACAGAAGTGTGCTGGCAGACAGCAAGCTTGATTGAAGTGTGACGACTTTAATGCCAGGAGTATCCAGAATAATGTCGGTGAGCTTGCAGCTTGGATAGGTACCTGGGACTTCGATGTTGTGGCCATTTCGGAGACATGGATAGAGCAGAGTCAGGAATGGATGTTGCAGGTTCCAGGGTTTAGATCTTTGATTAAGGTCAGGGAAGGTGGTAAAAGAGGGGGAGGTGTGGCTTTGTTGGTCAAGGACAGTATAACGGCAGCTGAAAGAACCTTTGAGGACTCGTCTACTGAAGTGGTATGGGCTGAGTTTGCCAAGGAAGGTTTGTCGACTGAGTCAGTGTGGGTGGAAGTTCGGAACAGCAAGGCAGCAGTCACTTGACTGGGGGTTTTCTACAGACCCCAGATAGCAGTTGGGAGATCGAAGAACTCATTGGCCGGCAGATTGTTGAAAAGTGCAAACGGCTCAGGGTTGTTGTTATGGGTGACTTCAACTTTCCCAATATAGATTGAAACCTCCTTAGTGCAGATGGTTTGGATGGAGCCGTTTTTGTCAGGTGTGTTCAGGAGGGTTTCCTTCCTCAGTATGTGGACAGGCCGACGAGGCGGGAGGCCATTTTGGATTTGGTGCTCGGCGATGAGCCAGGACAGGTGTCAGATCTCGTGGTGGGAGAGCACTTTGGCGACAGTGACCACAACAGCCTCTCATTTACTATAGCCGTGGAAAGGGAAAGGAGCAGTTACCAGGGGAAGATATTTAACTGGGGTAAAGGAAACTATGACGCTATCAGACAGGAGTTGGGAAGTACAGATTGGGAGCAATTGTTCCACAGAAAGGGCACAGCAGACATGTGGAGGCTGTTCAAGGAGCAGTTGTTGCGAGTGATGTATAAATTTGTTCCTCTGAGACAGGTAAGAAGGGGTAAGATTAAGGAGCCTTGGATGACGGGTACAGAGGTGCTTCTTGTCAAAAAGAAAAAGGCAGCGGACGTAAGGTGGAGGAAGTGAGGGTCTGGCACAGCTTTAGAGTATTACAGGCTTGCTCGGAAGGGGCTCAAAAGATATTGCGTGTACAATTGTTACCTGTTACAACCTTTGCGTCCACGCTTGCTCATTCAATGGTGTCAAGATGCTAGCAGTGCATGTACCTTCTCCATCCCATAATGCCGTCAGCTCACACAAGACATAGTCCTTACTTAAAATCTTCTGATCAACCAAAGTTCATTGTAATGGACATTTTAGTTATCTGTCATAAAACGAAAACTGATTCTGACTGGCATGACCTGCAGTGCAAATGAATATAACTTGCGAAACGAGATTCCTTATGGGCTTGCATCCACTACAGATAATTGCTTTTCAAAGACGTTGCATACATGCATTTTTTTCTCCTATCACCTTAGATTTTTTTTTGTTTATGCATGTTGTGTGGGTTTCCAGTCAGGCCCATAAACACAGGTTGATGCAGTGACTGTTATAACACGGTATTGACGGAGAATTTGTGATCTTTGGAGTTTCATTCCAGTGTCTGAAGGAGTGCACCATCAAGCCACTTCAGATCTCTACTGGTGACCATATTGTTGCAAGTTTTCAAGTGTTACCAATGGTCACATAAAATATGGCCTTTTTGTTGTTGCACTATTCATCTTAACTGCACCTTATCTAGTATTTAGGCTTGGAAACAATTTTAACTTTTTTGATTTACTAATTCAGAATCATTTATGATTGTTGTCATGATATCTACAATATGTTATTTTGGTTGGACATACAGGATTGGATCTGTCTTTCCCCAAATAAAGTATGCGCTTATAAAACCCCTTATGGTCAAGGTAGTTGCTCAGTGGTTAGAGCTGCTCATGCACTGGGGAGCCAATTGAGATTCCAGTCTTGGGTAATTATCTGTGTGGAATTGACATGTCCTCCCCGCGTCTGCGAGGGGCTTCTGCCAGGTGCTGCAGTTTCCTCCCATTGTTCAAAGATGTGCAGGTCCTTATATGTGATTTGTGAAGCATTTCTTCAATGTTTCAATCCTGCCAGCATCCAGTGCCTTGGACAAAATAACTGGAGATGAATAAAAGATACTGGCCTTTTGACACCATTTCCTGCTGGATTTTCATCAATCCTGCTTAATATCGGTGACAACTTCCATGACCTTTTTGATGCTATGTCTGAATTGACAGTCTGGTTCCAAATATTTGTTGTGCAGTATTTCAAGGTCTCTGTTACAGCATACCCATGAATGTCCACTTCAAAAGATACTTTCATATCATAGAATCCCTACAGTGTGGAAACAACCCCCTTTTGACCCAACAAGTCCACAGCCACCCTCCAAAGAGCATCTCACCCTGACCCATCCCTCGACCCTTTCCTCGGTAACCCTACATTTCCCATGACTAACACACTGAATCTACACATCCCTAAACACAATGGGCAAGTTTGGCATGGCCCATACACCTAGCCTGCACATCTTTGGACTGTGGGAGGAAACCAGAGCACCCAGCAGGAACCCATGCAGGCATGGGCAGAATGTACAAACTCCGCACAGAAGATCGCCCAACGGTGGGATCGAACCTGGGTCCCTGGCGCTGAGAGTCAGCAGTGCTAACCACTGAGCCACCGTGCTGCCCTTGGAGTTAGACAGAGCTTGCTTGTTCCTGGGTGGCCTCAAACTGCCAACCTCCACTTCGTGGCAAAAGTGCTGACCAACTGCACTCATCTTCACTGGTTTTTGCTTTGTATCATTGAATTCAATCCTTCAAACTCTATGATAAATATTTAAATTTCCATTGATATTTGAGGGTTTTTAGTACACAGTATTGGTTTATTATGTTTTATTGCTAAATAATGAATATTGTATGTATATGCAAATGGGCAAGTTGGTAACGATGCAGTCCACAGACCTGGAGGATAATAACACTGTCCTTCAATCGCCCACAATGCCCTCTGCAAATTGGTCGAAAACAAAAATTTCCATAAAATTCATCTCTCCTCCCGTCAGTCAATCAAAATTAATTCAGGATTTTGTGCAGGCCAATAACTGTAAGATTACGTGAGCCTAAACAAAACTACTGGCTCATATTAGTTCAGTAAAGTGAAAGGGCTACAATAGAGGCAGTAGGAACTGCAGATGCTGGAGAATCTGAGATAAGAAGGTGTAAAGCTGGATGAACACAGCAGGTCAAGCAGTATCATCCGGCTCTACACCTTGTTATCTCAGATTCTCCAGCGCCAATTTTCTGAAGCAGGGTCTCGTCCCGAAACATCAGCTTTCTTGCTCCTCTGATGCTGCTTGACCTGCTGTGTTCATCTAGCTCTCCACCTTGGGCAACAGTAGAGTATGTTTTAAGTCACTAGATATGTTACGTGGGTTTGTCTTCCTTAGTTTGGAGTTAGTGGAACCGAAAAAGATGTCTCCCTCACAGCGTTTGTGACAAAAGAATTGCATCGTTCCTTGGCGGCCTTTCAACAGAAGAATATTCAGAGATTTCCGGAGTGGTAAGAATGTAACTTCTTTTACTTCTCTTTATCTCACTTTTTCCAACAATTGGAAAATAGATTTTAGAAATAACATCGAGCTGATGAAGTGTGAAAAGAAGAATAATTCCAAGCAGTGGTGGGAGCTGGTCAGTGAGGTGGGAGGAGTGGATTGTTGGGAGAGAAGGCGGACAGGTCATGGAGGCGGGGATGAGGGGAGGAACTAGTCTTGGGGTGAGGCTGGCGGGTGGGGAGATTTTGAGGGTGGCAAAGTCCACATTGAGGCTATTGAGTTGGAAGCTCCCGAGGTGGAATATGAGGTGCTGCTCCTCCAGTTTCTGGGTGGTGTGATTGTGACACTGGAAGAGGCCCAGGATGGACATGTCGTTCAGGGAGTGGGAGGGGGAGTTGAAGTGATGCAATGATTTGGATATGAAAATAGAAGGTGTGGTTAGTAAGTTTCCCAATGATTGAAGGTGTAGTAGCCAGCCAAGAAGGTCACCTCAGAATACAATGGGACATTGACAAGGGCCAATAAACTGAGGAGTGGCAGATGGAGTTGAGGTTAGATAAATGTGAGGTGCTACATTTTGGAAAGGCAAATCAGGGCAGCACGTATACACTGAAGGTTGTGCGGAGTGTTGCTTAATAAAGAGACGCTGGAGTGCAGTTTCGTAGTTCCATCAAACTACAGCCACTGGTAGAAAGGATATGAAGGAGACATTTGGTGTGCTCGCCTTTATCGGTCAGTGCATTGAGGATAGGAGTTGGGAGATCACTTAGCAGCCATATAGGACATTGATTCGGCTGCTTTTGGAATACTGCAATCGATTTTGGTCTCCTTGTGAGAGGAAGGATGTCGGCGCAACATTGAGGGCCGAAGGGCCTGTTCTGCGCTGTATTGTTGTATGTTGTAAACTTGAAAGGGTTCAGAGAAGATCTACAAGGTTGTTACGAGCATCGGAGGTTGGAGGTATACCGTGGGCTTGAATAGGCAGCTATTTCTTGGAACTTTGGAGTTCAGGGCTGACCATATGGAAGTTTATACAATTACGAGGGACGTGGATAGAGCGAACAGCCAAGATCTTTTCCCCGGGTTGCTGGAATCCAAAACTGGAGGGAATAGGTTAAAAATGAGAGAGGGAAGATTTAAAATGGACCGGATTTTTTTCATAGTGGTGCATGTATGGAATGAGCTGCCAGAGGAAGTGGTGGAGGCTTGTACGTTTAAAAGGCATGTGGATGGGTATATGAATAGGATGGGTTGAGAGGAATATGGGCCAAATGCTGGCAAATGGGACTAAATTAACTTAGGATATCTGGTCAACATAGACAAATTGGGCCAAAGGATCTGTTTCCCTACTGTACATCTCTCTGACTCTAAGTGTCTTTCTTCTGAACCACGTGGCCCATAATTAGAAAAACTTGAATCAGGATTTGGGAATGTGACAATTCTAATTGGATCTGTTTGATGAAATTAACTCTGTCAGTAATGGTGGTTGAATTATGATTTATCAAATTTGAGTTTATTGCAGCATCTTATAGAATAGAGGAAACACAAGTAATCAAAATTGAAAATCAAAACTTGGTAAAATTTTGCATTGGAAATACATGACCAGCCATTGGAGGAGATTCATGACCATTGCATTCAAGTGAGAACAACAAATGCGATTCAGTGACTCAGCGAAACGGGATGCAGTGACTCAGTGAAATTGGATGCAGTGACTGAGGGTAATGGGATGCAGTGACTGAGTGAAATGGGATGCAGTGACTCAGTGAAATGGGATGCAGTGACTGTATGAACTGGGATGCAGTGACTGAGGGAAATGGGATGCAGTGGCTTGTGGGAATGGGAAGCCGTGAGTGACAAAAGGAGATGCAGTGACTGTGGGAAATGGGATGCAGTGACTGAGGGAAAGGAGATTCACTGACTGTGGGAAATGGGATTCAGTGACTCTTGGTAATGGGATGCAGTGACTGAGGGTAATGGGATGCAGTGACTGAGGGTAATGGGATGCAGTGAGTGAGGGTAATGAGATGCAGTGACTGCAGGAAAGGAGATGCAGTGACTGCGAGAAAGGAGATGCACTGACTTAGGGAAAGGAGATGCAGTGACTGAGTGAGATGGGATGCAGTGACTGAGTGAGATGGGATGCAGTGACTGAGTGGAATGGAATGCAGTGATTGAAGGAAATGGGGGCAGTGACCGATGGATATGGGATGCAGTGACTGAGTGAACTGGGATTCAGTGACTGAGCGAAATGGGATGCAGTGACTGAGGGTAATGGGATGCAGTGACTGATGGTAATGGGATGCAGTGACTGATGGTAATGGGATGCAGTGACTGAGGGTAATGGGATGCAGTGCCTGATGGTAATGGGATGCAGTGTCTCAGTGAAATGGGGTGCAGTGTCTCAGTGAAATGGGATGCAGTGACTGAGTGAAATGGGATGCTGTGGCTGTGAACTGGGATGCAGTGTCTGTTTGAAATGGGATCCTGCGACGGAAGTTAATGGGATGCAGTGACTGAGTGAAATGGGATGCTCTGACTGAGTGAAATGGGATGCTGTGACTTAGGGACATGGGATGCTGTGACTGAGGGTAATGCGATGCAGTGACTGAGGGAATGGAGATGCAGTGACTGTGGGAAATGGGTTGCAATGACTGAGTGAAATGTGATGCAGTGACCGAGTGAAATGTGATGCAGTGACTGAGTGAAATGGGATGCTGTGACAGAGGGAAAGGAGACGCACTGAATGTGGGAAATGGGATGCAGTGACTGAGTGAAATGGGGTGCAGTGACTGAGTGAAATGGGATGCAGTGACTGACTGAAATGGGATGGAGTGACTGAGGAAAGGAGATGCAGTGACGATGGGAAATGGGATGCAGTGACTGCCTGAAATGGGATGCAGTGACTGAATGAAATGGGATGGAGTGACTGACTGAAATGGGAGTCAGTGACTGAGTGAAATGGGATGGAGTGACTGAGTGAAATGGGAGTCAGTGACTGAGTGAAATGGGATGCAGTGACTGAGTGAAATGGGATGCAGTGACTCAGTGGAATGGGATGCAGTGACTGAGGGAAAGGTGATTCAGTGACTGTGGGAAATGGCAAGCTGTGACTGAGGAAAGGAGATGCAGTGACTGTGGGAAATGGGACGCAATGACGGAGGGAAATGGGACGCAGTGACTGAGTGAAATGGGATGCAGTGACTGAGTGAAGTGTGATGCAGTGACTGAGTGAAATGGGATGCCGTGGCTGAGTGAAATGGGATGCCGTGGCTGAGTGAAATGGGATGCCGTGGCTGAGTGAAATGGGGAGCAGTGACTGAGGGAAATGGGAAGCAGTGACTGAGGGAAATGGGATGCAGTGACTGAGTGAAATGGGATGCAGTGACTGAGTGAAATGGGACGCATTGACTGAGTCAAATGGGACGCAGTGACCGAGTGAAACGGGGTGCAGTGACCGAGTGAAACGGGGTGCAGTGACTGAGGGAAATGGGAGGCAGTGGCTGAGTGAAATGGGATGCAGTCAATGAGGGAAATGGGATGCAGTGATGGATGGTAATGGGATGCAGTTACTGAATGAAATGGGATGTGGTGACTGAATGAAATGGGGTGCAGTGACTGAGGGAAATGGGAGGCAGTGACTGAATGAAATGGGATGCAGTGACTTTGGGAAATGGGAGGCAGTGGACGGAGTGAAATGGGATGCAGTGGCTGAGTGAAATGGGATGCAGTGGCTGAGTGAAATGGGATGCAGTGGCTGAGTGAAATGGGATGCAGTGACTGATTGAAATGGGATGCAGTGACTTTGGGAAATGGGATGCAGTGGCTGAATGGAATGGGATGCAGGGCCTGAGGGAAATGGGATGCTGTGACTCAGTGGAATGGGATGCAGTGACTGAGGGAAAGGTGATTCAGTGACTGTGGGAAATGGCAAGCCGTGACTGAAGAAAGGAGATGCAGTGACTGTGGGATATCGGACACAATGACGAAGGAAAATGGCACGCAGTGACTGAGTGAAATGGGATGCCGTGGCTGAGTGAAATGGGATGCCGTGGCTGAGTGAAATGGGAAGCAGTGACTGAGGGAAATGGGATGCAGTGATTGAGGGAAATGGGACGCAGTGACGGAGTGAAATGGGATGGAGTTACTGAATGAAATGGGATGCAGTCACTGAGTGAAATGGGGTGCAGTGACTGAATGAAATGGGGTGCAGTGACTGAGTGAAATGGAATGCGGTGACTGTGGGGAATAGGGTGCGGTGACTAACGGAAACGGATGCACTGTCTCAGCTGAATAGTGTTCACTGTCTTCGTTAAATGGGATGCAGTGACTGAGGGAAAGGACATGCAGTGAATGTGGGAAATTGGATGCAGTGACTGAGGGAAATGGGAGGGAGTGACTGACTGAAATGGGAGGGAGTGACTGACTGAAATGGGAGGGAGTGACTGACTGAAATGGGAGGCAGTGACTGAGTGAAGTGGGAGGCAGTGACTGAGTGAAATGGGAGGCAGTGACTGAGTGAAGTGGGAGGCAGTGACTGAGTGAAGTGGTTGGCAGTGACTGAGTGAAGTGGGATACAGTGACTGAGTGAAATGGGTGGCAGTCACTGAGTGAAATGGGATGCTGTGACTGAGGGTAATGTAATGCAGTGACTGAGTGAAATGCGATGCAGTTAATGGCAAAAGGAGATGCAGTGACTGAGTGAAGAAGGTGGCAGTGACTGAGTGAAATGGGTGGCAGTGACTGTGTGAAGTGGGAGGCAGTGACTGTGTGAAGTGGGAGGCAGTGACTGAGGGGAATGGGATGCAGTGACTGAGGGAAATGAGATGCAGTGACTGAGGGGAAGGAGATGCAGTGACTATGGGAAATGGAATGCTGTGTCTGAGTGTAATGGGATGCACTGTCTCAGTTAAATGGGATGCAGTGACTGAGTGAAATGGGAGGCAGTGACTCAGTGAAATGGGAGGCAGTGACTGAGTGAAATGGGATGCTGTGACTGAGGGTAATGTAATGCAGTGACTGAGTGAAATGCGATGCAGTTAATGGCAAAAGGAGATGCAGTGACTGAGTGAAGTAGGGGGCAGTGACTGAGTGAAATGGGAGGCAGTGACTGTGTGAAGTGGGAGGCAGTGACTGTGTGAAGTGGGAGGCAGTGACCCGGTGAAATGGGATGCAGTGACTGAGTGAAGTGGGAGGCAGTGATTGCGTGAAGTGGGACGCAGTGACTGAGTGAAATGGGATGCACTCACTGAGTGAAATGGGATGCTGTGACTGATGGAAATGGGATGCAGTGACTGAGGTTAATGGGATGCAGTGACTGAGTGAAATGGAATGCAGTGACTGTGGGAAATGGGTTGCAGTGACTGTGGGAAATGGGACGCAGTGACTGAGTGTAATGGGACGCAGTGACTGAGTGTAATGGGACGCAGTGACTGAGTGTAATGGGACGCAGTGACTGAGTGTCATGGGACGCAGTGACTGAGTGTAATTGGACGAATTGACTGAGTGAAATGGGACGCAGTCACTGAGTGAAATGGGATGCTGTGACTGAGGGAAATGTGATGCACTGTCTGTGTGAAATGTGATGCAGTGACTGAGGGTAATGGGATGCAGTGGCTGATGGAAATGGGTTGCAGTGACTGAGTGAAATGGAATGCAGTGACTGATGGAAATGGAATGCAGTGACTGATGGAAATCTCATGCAGTGACAGGGAAAGGAGATGCAGTGACTGTTAATGTGGGATGCTGTGACTGAGGGAAATGGATGCACTGTCTCAGTTGAATAGGATTCACTGTATCCGTTAACTGGGATGCAGTGCCTGAGTGAAATTGGATGCAGTGCCTGAGTGAAATGGGCTGCAGTGCCTGAGTGAAATGGGATGCAGTGACTGATGGAAATGGGATGCAGTGACTGAGGGAAAGCAGATGCAGTGCCTGTGGAAACGGGATGCTGTGACTGAGTGTAATGGGTTGCAGTGACTGAGTGAAATGGGATGCAGTGACTGAGTGAAATGGAATGCCGAACTGAGGGAAGTGGGTTGCAGTGACTGAGTGAAATGGGATGCCATGGACTGAGTGAAATCGGATGCAGTCAATGTGGGAAATGGGATGCAGTGACTGAGGGAAATGGGATGCAGTGACTGAGGGAAAGCAGATGCAGTGCCTGTGGAAACGGGATGCTGTGACTGAGTGTAATGGGTTGCAGTGACTGAGTGAAATGGGATGCAGTGACTGAGTGAAATGGAATGCCGAACTGAGGGAAGTGGGATGCAGTGACTGAGTGAAATGGGATGCCATGGACTGAGTGAAATCGGATGCAGTCAATGTGGGAAATGGGATGCAGTGACTGAGGGAAATCGATTGCAGTGACTGAGAAAATGGGATTCAGTACCTGACGGAAATTGAATGCAGCATCAGTGAGAAAGGGGATGCAGTGACTGAGTGAAATGGGATGCAGTGACTGAGGGAAATGGGATGCAGTGACTGTGGGAAATGGGATGGAGGGACTGACGGAAATGGGACGCTCTGACTGTGTGTAATGGGACGCACTGACTGAGTGTCATGTGATGCAGTGAATAAGTGAAACTGAATGCAGTTACTGTGTGAATTGGGATGCAGTGGCTGTGTGAGTTGGGATGCAGTGACTGAGTGAAATGAGATGCAGTGACTGAGTGAAATGGAAAGCATTGGCTGATGGAAATGGGATGCAGTTGCTGAGTGAAATGGGATGCAGTGGCTGAGTTAAATGTGATGCAGTGGACGGAGTGAAATGGGAGGCAGTGACTTAGTAAAATGGGTTGCAGTGACTGAGGGGAATGGGATGCAGTGGCTGAGGGGAATGGGATGCAGTGGCTGATGGAAATGGGATGCAGTGACTGAGGGGAAGGATATGCAGTGACTGTGGGAAATGGAATGCTGTGTCTGAGTGTAATGGGATGCACTGTCTCAGTTCAATGAGATTCTCTGTCTCAGTTAAATGGGATGCAGTGACTGAGTGAAATGGGAGGCTCTGACTGAGTGAAGTGGGATGCTGTGACTTGGGGACATGGGATGCTGTGACTGAGGGTAATGCGATGCAGTGACTGAGGGAATGGAGATGCAGTGACTGTTTGAAATGGGTTGCATTGACTGAGTGAAATGGGATGCTGTGACAGAGGGAAAGGAGACGAACTGAATGTGGGAAATGGGATGCAGTGACTGAGTGAAATGGGGTGCAGTGACTGAGTGAAATGGGATGCAGTGACTGACTGAAATGGGATGGAGTGACTGAGGAAAGGAGATGCAGTGACGATGGGAAATGGGATGCAATGACTGCGTGAAATGGGATGCAGTGACTGAATGAAATGGGATGGAATGACTGACTGAAATGGGATGGAGTGACTGAGTGAAATGGGATGGAGTGACTGAGTGAAATGGGAGTCAGTGACTGAGTGAAATGGGAGTCAGTGACTGAGTGAAATGGGAGGCAGTGACTTTGGGAAATGGGATGCAGTGACTGAGTGAAATGGGGTGCAGTGACTGAGTGAAATGGGACGCAGTGACTGAGTGAAATGGGACGCAGTGACTGAGTGAAATGGGACGCAGTGACTGAGTGAAATGGGACGAATTGACTGAGTGAAATGGGACGAATTGACTGAGTGAAATGGGATGCAGTGACTGAGTGAAATGGGATGCAGTGACTGAGTGAAATGGGATGCCGTGACTGTGGGGAATAGGGTGCGGTGACTGAGGGAAATGGATGCACTGTCTCAGTTGAATAGGATTCAGTGCCTCCGTTGAATAGGATGTAGTGACTGAGTCAAATGGGATGCTGTGACTGAGTGAAATGGGATGCAATGTCTGAGTGAATATGATGAAGTGGCTGAGTGAAATGGGGATGCAGTGACTGAGGAAAATGAGATGCAGTGACTGAGGAAAATGAGATGCAGTGACTGAGGGAAAGGAGATGCAGTGACTGTGGGAAATGGAGTGCTGTGACTGAGGGTAATGGGATGCACCGTCTCAGTTCAATGAGATTCACTGTCTCAGTTAAATGGAATGCAGTGACTGAGTGAAACGGGATTCTCTGACTGAGTGAAATGGGATGCTGTGACTGAGGGAAAGGAGATGCAGGGACTGTGCGAAATCGATTGCAGTGACTGTGGGAAATCGATTGCAGTGACTGTGGGAAATCGATTGCAGTGACTGTGGGAAATCGTTTTCAGTGACTGTGGGCAATGGGTTCCAGTGACTGAGGGAAATGGGACGCACTGACTGAGGGAAATGGGACGCACTGACTGAGGGTAATAGGACGCACTGACTGAGTGAACTGGGACGCAGTGACTGAGGGAAATGGGAAGCAGTGACTGCGGGAAATGGCATACCGTGACTGATGGAAATGGGATGCAGTGTCTGAGGGAAAGGAAATGAAGTGACTGTCGGAAATGGTATGCAGTGACTGAGGGAAATGGGATACAGTGACTGAGTGCAATGGGGTGCAGTCACTGAGCGAAATGGGATGCAGTGACTGAGGGAAATGGGATGCAGTGACTGATTGAAATGGGATGCAGTGACTGATTGAAATGGGATGCAGTGACTGAGTGAAATGGGATGCAGTGACTGCGTGAAATGGGATGCAGTGACTGAGGGAATTGGGATGCAGTGGCTGAAGGAAAGGAGACGCAGTGACTTTTGGAAACGGGTTGCAGTGATTGAGTGAAATAGGATGCAGTGATTGAGTGAAATGCGATGCAGTGACTGAGTGAAATGGGAGTCAGTGACTGAGTGACATGGGATGCAGTGGCTGAGTGAAATGGGGTGCAGTGGCTGAGTGAAATGGGATGCTGTGCCTCAGTGGAATGGGATGCAGTGATTGAGGGAAAGGTCATTCAGTGACTGTGGGAAATGGCAAGCTGTGACTGAGGAAAGGAGATGCAGTGACTGTGGGAAATGGGAAGCAATGACGGAGGGAAATGGGATGCAGTGGCTGAGTGAAATGGGATGCCGTGTCTGTGGGAAACGGGATGCAGTGACTGTGGGAAATGTGATGCAGTGACTGAGGGAAATGGGATTCAGTGACTGCGTGAAATGGGATGCAGTGACAGCGTGAAATGGGATGCAGTGACTGAGATAAATGGGATGCAGTGACTGAGGGAAAGGAGATGCAGTGCCTGTGGAAACGGGATGCTGCGACTGAGGGTAATGGGTATGCAGTGACTGAGTGAAATGTGATGCAGTGACTGAGTGAAATGTGATGCAGTGGACGGAGTGAAATGGGATGCAGTCGCTGAGTGAAATGGAATGCAGTGGCTGAGTGAAATGGGATACAGTGGCTGAGTGAAATGGGATGCAGTGACTTTGGGAAATGGGATGCAGTGGCTGAATGGAATGGGATGCAGGGCCTGAGGGAAAGGTGATTCAGTGACTGTGGGAAATGGCAAGCCGTGACTGAAGAAAGGAGTTGCAGTGACTGTGGGAAATCGGACACAATGACGGAGGAAAATGGCACGCAGTGACTGAGTGAAATGGGATGCCGTGTCTGAGTGAAATGGGATGCCGTGGCTGAGTGAAATGGGACGCAGTGACGGAGTGAAATGGGATGTAGTTACTGAATGAAATGGGATGTAGTGACTGAATGAAATGGGGTGCAGTGACTGAGTGAAATGGAATGCGGTGACTGTGGGGAATAGGGTGCGGTGACTAACGGAAACGGATGCACTGTCTCAGCTGAATAGTGTTCACTGTCTTCGTTAAATGGGATGCAGTGACTGAGGGCAAGGACATGCAGTGAATGTGGGAAATTGGATGCAGTGACTGAGGGAAATGGGAGGGAGTGACTGACTGAAATGGGAGGGAGTGACTGAGTGAAGTGGGAGGCAGTGACTGAGTGAAGTGGGAGGCAGTCACTGAGTGAAGTGGGAGGCAGTCACTGAGTGAAATGGGATGCTGTGACTGAGGGTAATTTAATGCACTGACTGAGTGAAATGCGATGCAGTTAATGGCAAAAGGAGATGCAGTGACTGAGTGAAGTAGGTGGCAGTGACTGAGTGAAATGGGTGGAAGTGACTGTGTGAAGTGGGAGGCAGTGACTGTGTGAAGTGGCATGCAGTGACCCGGTGAAATGGGATGCAGTGACTGAGTGAAGTGGGAGGCAGTGACTGAGGGGAATGGGATGCAGTGGCTGATGGAAATGGGATGCAGTGACTGAGGGAAATGAGATGCAGTGACTGAGGGGAAGGAGATGCAGTGACTATGCGAAATGGAATGCTGTGTCTGAGTGTAATGAGATGCACTGTCTCAGTTAAATGGGATGCAGTGACTGAGTGAAATGGGATGCTCTGACTGAGTGAAGTGGGATGCTGTGACTTAGGGACATGGGATGCTGTGACTGAGGGTAATGCGATGCAGTGACTGAGGGAATGGAGATGCAGTGACTGTGGGAAATGGGTTGCAATGACTGAGTGAAATGTGATGCAGTGACCGAGTGAAATGTGATGCAGTGACTGAGTGAAATGGGATGCTGTGACAGAGGGAAAGGAGACGCACTGAATGTGGGAAATGGGATGCAGTGACTGAGTGAAATGGGATGCAGTGACTGACTGAAATGGGATGGAGTGACTGAGGAAAGGAGATGCAGTGACGATGGGAAATGGGATGCAGTGACTGCCTGAAATGGGATGGAGTGACTGAATGAAATGGGATGGAGTGACTGACTGAAATGGGATGGAGTGACTGAGTGAAATGGGAGTCAGTGACTGAGTGAAATGGGAGTCAGTGACTGAGTGAAATGGGAGTCAGTGACTGAGTGAAATGGGAGGCAGTGACTGATTGAAATGGGAGGCAGTGACTGAGGAAAGGAGATGCAGTGACGATGGGAAATGGGATGCAGTGACTGCCTGAAATCGGATGCAGTGACGATGGGAAATGGGATGCAGTGACTGCCTGAAATCGGATGCAGTGACTGCCTGAAATCGGATGCAGTGACTGAATGAAATGGGATGGAGTGACTGAGTGAAATGGGATGGAGTGACTGAGTGAATGGGAGTCAGTGACTGAGTGAAATGGGAGTCAGTGACTGAGTGAAATGGGAGTCAGTGACTGATTGAAATGGGAGGCAGTGACTGAGGGGAATGGGAGGCAGTGACTGAGTGAAATGGGATGCAGTGGCTGAATGGAATGGGATGCAGGGACTGAGGGAAATGGGATGCTGTGACAGGGTAATGGGTATGCAGTGACTGTGGGAAATGGGATGCAGTGACTGAGTGAAATGGGATGCAGTGGCTGAATGGAATGGGATGCAGGGACTGAGGGAAATGGGATGCTGTGACTCAGTGGAATGGGATGCAGTGACTGAGGGAAAGGTGATTCAGTGACTGTGGGAAATGGCAAGCTGTGACTGAGGAAAGGTGATGCAGTGACTGTGGGAAATGGGACGCAATGACGGAGGGAAATGGGACGCAGTGACTGAGTGAAATGGGATGCAGTGACTGAGTGAAGTGGGATGCAGTGACTGAGTGAAATGGGATGCCGTGGCTGAGTGAAATGGGATGCCGTGGCTGAGTGAAATGGAAAGCAGTGACTGAGGGAAATGGGATGCAGTGACTGAGGGAAATGGGATGCAGTGACTGAGTGAAATGGGACGCATTGACTGAGTCAAATGGGACGCAGTGACCGAGTGAAACTGGGTGCAGTGACTGAGGGAAATGGGAGGCAGTGGCTGAGTGAAATGGGATGCAGTCACTGAGGGAAATGGGATGCAGTGATGGATGGTAATGGAATGTCGTGACTGAATGAAATGGGGTGCAGTGACTGAGGGAAATGGGAGGCAGTGACTGAGTGAAATGGGAGGCAGTGACTGAATGAAATGGGATGCAGTGACTTTGGGAAATGGGATGCAGTGACTGAGTGAAATGGGAGGCAGTGACTGAGTGAAATGGGATGTCGTGGACGGAGTGAAATTGGATGCAGTGACTGAGTGAAATGTGATGCAGTGGCTGAGTGAAATGGGATACAGTGGCTGAGTGAAATGGGATGCAGTGACTGATTGAAATGGGATGCAGTGACTTTGGGAAATGGGATGCAGTGACTCAGTGGAATGGGATGCAGTGACTGAGGGAAAGGTGATTCAGTGACTGTGGGAAATGGCAAGCCGTGACTGAAGAAAGGAGATGCAGTGACTGTGGGAAATCGGACACAATGACGGAGGAAAATGGCACGCAGTGACTGAGTGAAATGGGATGCCGTGGCTGAGTGAAATGGGATGCCGTGGCTGAGTGAAATGGGAAGCAGTGACTGAGGGAAATGGGATGCAGTGACTGAGGGAAATGGGATGCAGTGACTGAGGGAAATGGGACGCAGTGACGGAGTGAAATGGGATGCAGTTACTGAATTAAATGGGATGTAGTGACTGAATGAAATGGGGTGCAGTGACTGAGTGAAATGGAATGCGGTGACTGTGGGGAATAGGGTGCGGTGACTAACGGAAACGGATGCACTGTCTCAGCTGAATAGTGTTCACTGTCTTCGTTAAATGGGATGCAGTGACTGAGGGAAAGGACATGCAGTGAATGTGGGAAATTGGATGCAGTGACTGAGGGAAATGGGAGGGAGTGACTGACTGAAATGGGAGGGAGTGACTGACTGAAATGGGAGGGAGTGACTGAGTGAAATGGGAGGGAGTGACTGACTGAAATGGGAGGGAGTGACTGAGTAAATTGGGAGGCAGTGACTGAGTGAAATGGGAGGGAGTGACTGAGTGAATTGGGAGGCAGTGACTGAGTGAATTGGGAGGCAGTGACTGAGTGAATTGGGAGGCAGTGACTGAGTGAAATGGGATGCACTCACTGAGTGAAATGGGATGCTGTGACTGATGGAAATGGGATCCTGTGACTAAGGTTAATGGGATGCAGTGACTGAGTGAAATGGGATGCAGTGACTGAGTGAAATGGGATGCAGTGACTGAGTGAAATGGGATGCAGTGACTGTGGGAAATGGGACGCAGTGACTGAGTGTAATGGGACGCAGTGACTGAGTGTAATGGGACGCAGTGACTGAGTGTAATGGGACGCAGTGACTGAGTGTAATGGGACGAATTGACTGAGTGAAATGGGACGCAGTCACTGAGTGAAATGGGATGCCGTGACTGAGTGAAATGTGATGCAGTGCCTGTGGAAACGGGATGCTGCGACTGAGGGTAATGGTATGCAGTGACTGTGGGAAATGGGATGCAGTGACTGAGTGAAATGTGATGCAGTGGCTGAATGGAATGGGATGCAGGGACTAAGGGAAATGGGATGCTGTGACTCAGTGGAATGGGATGCAGTGACTGAGGGAAAGGTGATTCAGTGACTGTGGGAAATGGCAAGCTGTGACTGAGGAAAGGAGATGCAGTGACTGTGGGAAATGGGACGCAATGACGGAGGGAAATGGGACGCAGTGACTGAGTGAAATGGGATGCAGTGGCTCAGTGAAATGGGATGCAGTGACTGAGGGAAATGGGATGCAGTGACTGAGGGAAATGGGACGCAGTGACTGAGGGAAATGGGACGCAGTGGCTGAGTGAAATCGGACGCATTGACTGAGTGAAATGGGACGCAGTGACCGAGTGAAACGGGGTGCAGTGACTGAGGGAAATGGGATGCAGTGACTGAGTGAAATGGCAGGCAGTGACTGAGTGAAATGGGATGCAGTGACGGAGTGAAATGGGATGCAGTGACGGAGTGAAATGGGATGCTGTGACCGATGGAAATGGGATACTGTGACTGAGGTTAATGGGATGCAGTGACTGAGTGAAATGGGATGCAGTGACTGAGTGAAATGGGATGCAGTGACTGTGGGAAATGGGTCGCAGTGACTGAGTGTAATGGGACGCAGTGACTGAGTGTAATGGGACGAATTCACTGAGTGTAAAGGGACGAATTGACTGAGTGAAATGGGACGCAGTCACTGAGTGACATGCGATGCCGTGACTGAGTGAAATGTGATGCAGTGCCTGTGGAAACGGGATGCTGCGACTGAGTGAAATGGGATGCAGTGGCTGAATGGAATGGGATGCAGGGACTGAAGGAAATGGGATGCTGTGACTCAGTGGAATGGGATGCAGTGACTGAGGGAAAGGTGATTGAGTGACTGTGGGAAATGGCAAGCTGTGACTGAGGAAAGGAGATGCAGTGACTGTGGGAAATGGGACGCAGTGACTGAGTGAAATGGGATGCAGTGGCTCAGTGAAATGGGATGCAGTCACTGAGTGAAATGGGATGCCGTGGCTGAGTGAAATGGGATGCCGTGGCTGAGTGAAATGGGAAGCAGTGACCGAGGGAAATGGGATGCAGTGACTGAGGGAAATGGGATGCAGTGACTGAGTGAAATGGCAGGCAGTGACTGAGTGAAATGGCAGGCAGTGACTGAGTGAAATGGGAGGCAGTGACTGAGTGAAATGGGAGGCAGTGACTGAGTGAAATGGGAGGCAGTGGCTGAGTGAAATGGGATGCAGTGACGGATTGAAATGGGATGCAGTTACTGAATGAAATGGGATGTAGTGACTGAATGAAATGGGGTGCAGTGACTGAGGGAAATGGGTGCAGTGACTGAGGGAAGTGGGTGCAGTGACTCGGGGTAATGGGATGCACTGACTGAGTGAAATGTGATGCAGTGGCTGAGTGAAATGTGATGCAGTGGCTGAGTGAAATGGGATGCAGTCACTGAGTGAAATGGGATGCAGTGATGGATGGCAATGGGATGCAGTGACTGAGTGAAATGGGATGCAGTGACTGAGTGAAATGGGATGCACTGAGAGTGAAATGGGATGCAGTGAGTGAGTGAAATGGGAAGCAGTGACCGCGGGAAATGGAATGCGGTGACTGTGGGGAATAGGGTGCGGTGTCTAACGGAAACGGATGCACTGTCTCAGCTGAATAGTATTCACTGTCTTCATTAAATGGGATGCAGTGACTGAGGGAAAGGACTTGCAGTGTGTGTGGGAAATTGGATGCAGTGACTGAGGGAAATGGGAGGGAGTGGCTGACTGAAATGGGAGGGAGTGACTGACTGAAATGGGAGGGAGTGACTGAGTGAATTGGGAGGCAGTGACTGAGTGAAATGGGAGGCAGTCACTGAGTGAAATGGGAGGCAGTCACTGAGTGTAATGGGATGCAGTGACTGAGTGAAATGCGATGCAGTTAATGGCAAAAGGAGATGCAGTGACTGAGTGAAGTGGGTGGCAGTGACTGAGTGAAATGGGACGCGGTGACTGAGTGAAATGGTTTGCGGTGACTGTGGGGAATAGGGTGCGGTGACTGACGGAAACGGATGCACTGTCTCAGCTGAATAGTGTTCACTGTCTTCATTAAATGGGATGCAGTGACTGAGGGAAAGGACATGCAGTGAATGTGGGAAATTGGATGCAGTGACTGAGGGAAATGGGAGGGAGTGACTGACTGAAATGGGAGGGAGTGACTGACTGAAATGGGAGGGAGTGACTGAGTGAAATGGGAGGCAGTGACTGAGGGTAATGTAATACAGTGACTGAGTGAAATGCGATGCAGTGAATGGAAAAAAGAGATGCAGTGACTGAGTGAAGTGGGAGTTAGTGACTGAGTGAAGTGGCAGGCAGTGACTGTGTGAAGTGGCAGGCAGTGACTGTGTGAAGTGGGAGGCAGTGACTGTGTGAAGTGGGTTGCAGTGACTGAGTGAAATGGGACGCAGTGACTGAGTGAAATGGGACGCAGTGACTGAGTGAAATGGGAAGCAGTGAGTGAGGGTCATGGGATGCAGTGAGTGAGGGTCATGGGATGCAGTGAGTGAGGGTCATGGGATGCAATGACTGAAGGAAATGGGATGCTGTGACTCAGTGAAATGGGATGCAATGACTGAGTGAATATGATGAAGTGGCTGAGTGAAATGGGATGCAGTGACTGAGTGAAATGGGATGCAGTGACTGAGGAAAATGTGATGCAGTGACTGTGGGGAATAGGGTGCGGTGACTGATGGAAATGGATTCACTGTCTCACTTGGATAGCATTCACTGTCTCTGTTAAATGGGATGCAGTGACTGAGTGAAATGGGAGGGAGTGACTGAGTGAAATGGGAGGCAGTGACTGAGTGAAATGGGATGCAGTGACTGAGTGAAATAGGAAGCAGTGAGTGAGGGTCATGGGATGCAATGACTGAAGGACATGGGATGCTGTGACTCAGTGAAATGGGATGCAATGACTGAGTGAATATGATGCAGTGGCTGAGTGAAATGGGATGCAGTGACTGAGTGAAATGGGATGCAGTGGTTGAGTGAAATGGGATGCAGTCGCAAAGTGAAATGGGATGCAGTGGCTGAGTGAAATGGGATGCAGTGACTGAGGAAAATGTGATGCAGTGACTGAGGGAAAAGAGATGCAGTGACTGAGGGTAATGGGTTGCACCGTCTCAGTTCAATGAGATTCATTGTCTCAGTTAAAAGGGACGCAGTGACTGAGTGAAATGGGGCGCAGCGACTGAGTGAAATGTGATGCCGTGACTGTGGGGAATAGGGTGCGGTGACTGATGGAAATGGATTCACTGTCTCACTTGGATAGGATTCACTGTCTCTGTTAAATGGGATGCAGTGACTGAGTGAAATGGGAGGGAGTGACTGAGGGAAAGGAGATGCAGTGAATGTGGGAAATGGGAGGCAGTGACTGAGGGAAATGGGAGGCAGTGACTGAGGAAATGGGTTGCAGTTCCTGATGGAAATTGAATGCAGCGTCAGTCAGAAACGGGATACAGTGACTGAGGGAAATGGGATGCAGTGACTGAGGGAAATGGGATGCAGTGACTGAGTGAAATGGGATGCACTGAATGAGTGACATGAGATGCAGAGACTGATGGAAATTGCATGCAGTAAGAGAGTGACATGAGCTGCAGTGACTGAGTGAAATGGGTTGCAGTGACTGTGCAAGTGGGATGCAGTATCTGACGGAAATTTGATGAAGTGTCAGTGAGAAACGGGATGCAGTGACTGAGTGAAATGGGACGCAGTGACTGAGGGTAATGGGACGCACTGACTGAGGGAAATGAGATGCAGTGACTGAGTGAAATGGGGTGCAGTGACTGAGTGAAATGGGATGCAGTGACTGAGGGAATTGGGATGCAGTGACTGAGTGAAATGGGATGCAGTGACTGAGGGAATTGGGATGCAGTGACTGATTGTAATGGGATGCAGTGACTGAGTGAAATGGGATGCAGTGACTGAGTGTAATGGGATGCAGTGACTGAGTGAAATGGGACGCACTGACTGAGGGATATGGGATGCAGTGACTGAGTGCAATGTGATGCCGTGACTGTGGGGAATAGGGTGTGGTGACTGATGGAAGTGGATTCCCTGCCTGATTTGGACAGGTGTCACTGTCTCCTGCTCAGAGGGACTGGCCCCCGCAGCCATGACCCGCTCAGAGGGACTGGCCCCCGCAGCCAGATCCGCTCAGAGGGACTAGCCCCCGCAGCCCTGACCCGCTCACTGCGACTTGCCCCCTGCAGTCCTGACCCGCTCACAGGGACTGGCCCCCGCAGCCCTGACCCGCTCACAGGGAATGGCCACCACAGGCCTGAACCGCTCACTGCGACACTGCCCCCGGCAGCCCTGACCCGCTCACTGCGACAGGCACCCCCCGCAGCCCTGACCCGCTCAGAGCGACTTGCCCCCCGCAGCCCTGACCCGCTCAGAGGGACTGGCCCCCGCAGCCCTGACCCGCTCACTGCGACCTGCCCCCCGCAGCCCTGTCCCGCTGACAGGGACATGCCCCCGCAGCCCTGACCCGCTCGCAGGGACTGGCCCCCCGCAGTCCTGAACCGCTCAAAGCGACTTGCCCCCCGCAGCCCTGACCCGCTCACTGCGACACTGCCCCTCGCAGCCCTGACCCGCTCACTGCGACTTGCCCCCAGCACCACTGACCCGCTCACTGCGACTGGCCCCCCGCAGCCCTGACGCGATCACTGCGACTTGCCCTCCGCAGACCTGCCCCGCTCACTGCGACACTGCCCCCCGCAGCCCTGACCCGCTCACTGCAAGTTGCCCCTCGCAGCCCTGACCCGCTCACAGGGACTTCCCCCCGCAGCCCTGACCTGCTCACTGCGACTTGCCCCCCCAGCCCTGACCCGCTCACTGCGACACTGCCCCCCGCAGCCCTGACCCGCTCACTGCGACACTGCCCCTCGCAGCCCTGACCCGCTGACAGGGGCTTGCCCCCGCAGCCCTGACCCGCTCTTTGCGACTGGCCACCCGCAGCCCTGACGCGCTCACTGCAACTTGCCCCCCGCAGACCTGACCCGCTCACTGCGACCTGCCCCCCTGCAGGCCTATCCCGCTGACAGGGTCCTGCCCCCCAGCAGTCCTATCCCACTGACAGGGACATGCCCCCGCAGCCCTGACCCGCTCACAGGGACTGGCCCCGCAGCTGTTACCTGCTCACAGGGACCGGCACCCTGCAGCCATGACCCGCTCACTGCCACATTGCCCCCTGCACCCCTGACACGCTCGCTGCGACTTGCCCCCCGCACCCCAGACCCGCTCACTGCGACTTGCCCCCCGCAGCCCTGACCCGCTCACTGACACCTGCCCCCCGCAGACCTGTCCCGCTCACTGCGACTTCCCCCCGCAGTCCTGACCCGCTCTCTGCGACTTGCCCCCTGCAGTCCAGTCCCGCTGCCAGGGACTGGCCCCCGCAGCCCTGACCTGCTCACAGGGACTGGCCTCCCGCAGCCCTGACCCGCTCACTGCGACACTGCCCCCCGCAGCCCTGACCTGCTCACTGTGACTTGCCCCCCGCAGCCCTGACCCGCTCACTGCGACTTGCCCCCCGCAACCCTGACCCGCTCAGAGGGACTGGCCCCCGCAGCCCTGAACCGCTCTCTGCGACTTGCCCCCCGCAGACCTGTCCTGCTCACTGTGACTTCCCCCCGCAGTCCTGACCCGCTCTCTGCGACTTGCCCCCCGCAGTCCTGTCCCGCTGCCAGGGACGGGTCCCTGCAGCCCTGACCCGCTCACTGCGACACTGCCCCCCGCAGCCCTGACCCGCTCACTGCGACACTGCCCCCCGCAGCCCTGACCTGCTCACTGCGACTTGCCCCCCGCAGCCCTGACCCGCTCACTGCGACTTGCCCCCCGCAGTCCTGACCCGCTCTCTGCGACTTGCCCCCTGCAGCCCTGACCCGCTCACAGGGCCTGGCCCCCGCAGCCGTGACCCGCTCAAGAGGACTGGCCCCCGCAGCCCTGACCCACTCAGTGCGATTTGCTCCCCGCAGCCCTGACCCGCTCACTGCGACTGGCCCCCCGCAGCCCTGACCCGCTCACTGCGACCTGCCCCCCTGCAGTCCTGTCCCGCTGACCGGGACCGGCCCCCCTGCAGTCCTGTTCCGCTGACAAGGACATGCCCCCGCAGCCCTGACCCGCTCACAGGCACTGGCCCCCCGCAGCCCTGACCCGCTCACTGCGACATTGCCCCCCGCACTCCAGACCCGCTCACTGCGACTTTGCCCCCCGCACCCCAGACCCGCTCACTGCGACTTGTCCCCCGCAGCCCTGACCCGTGGACAGGGACTGGCCCCCGCAGCCCTGACCCGCTGACAGGGACTGGCCCCCGCAGCCCTGACCAGCTCACAGGGACTGGCACCCCGCAGCCCTGACCCGCTCACTGCGACTTGCCCCCCGCAGACCTGTCCTGCTCACTGTGACTTCCCCCCGCAGTCCTGACCCGCTCTCTGCGACTTGCCCCCCGCAGTCCTGTCCCGCTGCCAGGGACTGGTCCCCGCAGCCCTGACCCGCTCACTGCGACACTGCCCCCCGCAGCCCTGACCCGCTCACTGCGACACTGCCCCCCGCAGCCCTGACCTGCTCACTGCGACTTGCCCCCCGCAGCCCTGACCCGCTCACTGCGACTTGCCCCCCGCAGCCCTGACCCGCTCACTGCGACTTGCCCCCCGCAGTCCTGACCCGCTCACTGCGACTTGCCCCCCGCAGCCCTGACCCGCTCACTGCGACTTGCCTCCCGCAGACCTGAACCGCTCTCTGTGACTTGCCCCCTGCAGACCTGACCCGCTCAGAGGGACTGGCCCCCGCAGCCCTGACCCGCTCACTGCAACTTGTCCCCCGCAGAGCTGACCCGCTCACAGCGACCTGCCCCCCGCCACCCTGACCCGCTCAGGGGGCCCGGCCCCCGGCAGCCCTGACCCGCTCACTGCGACTTGACCCCGGCAGCCCTGACCCGCTCACTGCGACTTGCACCCCTGCAGTCCTGTCCCGCTGACAAGGACATGCCCTCGCAGCCCTGACCCGCTCACAGGGACTGGCCCCCGCAGCCCTTCCCCGCTCACAGGCACTGGCCCCCCGCAGCCCTGACCCGCTCACGGGTACCGGCCCCCCGCAGCCCTGACCCGCTCACTGCGGCACTGCCCCTCGCAGCCCTGACCCGCTCACTGCGACTTGCCCCCCGCACCCCTGACCCGCTGACAGGGACTTGCCACCGCAGCCCTGACCCGCTCACTGCGACTGGCCCCCAGCAGCCCTGACGCGCTCACTGCGACTTGCCCCCCGCAGTCCTGTCCCGCTGACAGGGATTTGCCCCCGCGGCCCTCAACCGCTCACTGCGACTGGCCCCAAACCGCCCTGACCCGCTCACTGCGATTTGCCCCCCGCAGCCCTGACCCGCTCACTGCGACCTGCCCCCCGCAGACCTGTCCCGCTCACGGGGTCCGACCCCCCGCAGCCCTGACCCGCTCACTGCGACACTGCCCCTCGCAGCCCTGACCCGCTCACTGCGACTTGCCCCCCGCACCCCTGACCCGCTGACAGGCACTGGCCCCCCGCAGCCCTGACCCGCTCACTTCGACTTGCCCCCCGCAGTCCTCACCCGCTGAGGGGGACCGGCCCCCCGCAGCCCTGACCCGACTCTGCGACCTGCCCCCCTGCAGTCCTGTCCCTCTGACCGGGACCGGCCCCCTTGCTGTCCTGTCCCGCTGACAAGGACATGCCCCCGCAGCCCTGACCCGCTCACAGGGACTGGCCTCCTCTGCCCTCACCCGCTCACAGGCACTGGCCCCCCGCAGCCCTGACCCGCTCACAGGGACAGGCCCCCCGCAGCCCTGACCTGCTTACTGCGACTTGCCCCCCTCTGCCCTGACCCGCTCACTGCGACTTGCCCCCCGCAGACCTGACCCGCTCACTGCGACTTGCCCCCCGCAGCCCTGACCCGCTCACTGCGACTTGCCCCCCGCAGTCCTGTGCCGCTGACAGGGACTGGCCCCCCGCAGTCCTGTCCCGCTGACAGGGACTCGCCCCCGCAGCCCTGACCCGCTCACTGCGACTTGCCCCCCCCAGTCCTGTCCCGCTGACAGGGACTGGCCCCCCCAGTCCTGTCCCGCTGACAGGGACTCGCCCCCGCAGCCCTGACCCGCTCACTGCGACACTGCCCCCCGCAGCCCTCACCCGCTCACTGTGACTTACCCGCCGCAGACCTGACCCACTCACTGCGACTTGTCCCCCGTCGTCCTAACCCGCTGACAGGGACAGGCCCCACGCAGCCCTTACCCGCTCACAGGGACTGGCCCCCCGCAGTCCTGACCTGCTCACTGCGACTCGCCCCCCGCAGTCCTGTCCCGCTGACAGGGACTCGCCCCCGCAGCCCTGACCCGCTCACTGCGACACTGCCCCCCGCAGTCCTCACCCGCTCGCTGCCTCTAGCCACCCGCAGCCCTCACCCGCTCACTGCGACTTGCCCCCCGCAGACCTGACCCGCTCAATGCAACTTGCCCCCCGCAGCCCTGACCTGCTCACAGGGACTGGCCCCCCGCAGTCCTGACCCGCTCACTGCGACTTGACCCCGCAGTCCTGTCCCGCTGACAGGGACTCGCCCCCGCAGCCCTGACCCGCTCACTGCGACACTGCCCCCCACAGTCCTCACCCGCTCACTGCCTCTAGCCCCCCGCAGCCCTCACCCGCTCACTGCGACTTGCCCTCCGCAGACCTGACCCGCTCAATGCAACTTGCCCCCCGCAGCCCTGACCCGCTGTCAGGGACTGGCCCCCGCAGCCCTGACCTGCTCACAGGGACTGGCCCCCTGCAGTCCTGACCCGCTCACTGCGACTTGCCCCCCGCAGTCCTGACCCGCTCACTGCGACTTGCCCCCCGCAGCCCTGACCCGCTCACTGCGACTTGCCTCCCGCAGGCCTGAACCGCTCTCTGCGACTTGCCCCCTGCAGACCTGACCCGCTCAGAGGGACTGGCCCCCGCAGCCCTGACCCGCTCACTGCAACTTGTCCCTCGCAGAGCTGACCCGCTCACAGCGACCTGCCCCCCGCCACCCTGACCCGCTCAGGGGGCCCGGCCCCCGGCAGCCCTGACCCGCTCACTGCGACTTGACCCCGGCAGCCCTGACCCGCTCACTGCGACTTGCACCCCTGCAGTCCTGTCCCACTGACAAGGACATGCCCTCGCAGCCCTGACCCGCTCACAGGGACTGGCCCCCGCAGCCCTTCCCCGCTCACAGGCACTGGCCCCCCGCAGCCCTGACCCGCTCACTGCGACTTGCCCCCCGCAGTCCTGTCCCGCTGACAGGGACTGGCCCCCCGCAGTCCTGTCCCGCTGACAGGGACTCGCCCCCGCAGCCCTGACCCGCTCACTGCGACACTGCCCCCCGCAGCCCTCACCCGCTCACTGTGACTTACCCGCCGCAGACCTGACCCACTCACTGCGACTTGTCCCCCGTCGTCCTAACCCGCTGACAGGGACAGGCCCCACGCAGCCCTTACCCGCTCACAGGGACTGGCCCCCGCAGCCCTGAACCGCTCTCTGCGACTTGCCCCCTGCAGCCCTGACCCGCTCACAGGGCCTGGCCCCCGCAGCCGTGACCCGCTCAAAAGGACTGGCCCCCGCAGCCCTGACCCACTCAGTGCGATTTGCTCCCCGCAGCCCTGACCCGCTCACTGCGACTGGCCCCCCGCAGCCCTGACCCACTCACTGCGACTTGCCCCCCGCACCGCTGACCCGCTGACAGGGACTTGCCCCCACAGCCCTTACCCGCTCACTGAGATGGGTCCCCGCAGCCCTGACGCGCTCACTGCGCCTTGCCCCCGGCAGTCCTCACCCGCTCAGGGGGACCGGCCCCCCGCAGCCCTGACCCGCTCACGGGGACCGGCCCCCTGCAGCCCTGACCCGCTCACTGCGACCTGCCCCCCTGCAGTCCTGTCCCGCGGACCGCGACCGGCCCCCCTGCAGTCCTGTTCCGCTGACAAGGACATGCCCCCGCAGCCCTGACCCGCTCTCAGGCACTGGCCCCCCGCAGCCCTGACCCGCTCACTGCGACATTGCCCCCCGCACCCCAGAACCGCTCACTGCGACTTTGCCCCCCGCACCCCAGACCCGCTCACTGCGACTTGTCCCCCGCAGCCCTGACCCGTGGACAGGGACTGGCCCCCGCAGCCCTGACCCGCTGACAGGGACTGGCCCCCGCAGCCCTGACCAGCTCACAGGGACTGCCACCCCGCAGCCCTGACCCGCTCACTGCGACTTGCCCCCCGCAGACCTGTCCCGCTCACTGTGACTTCCCCCCGCAGTCCTGACCCGCTCTCTGCGACTTGCCCCCCGCAGTCCTGTCCCGCTGCCAGGGACAGGTCCCCGCAGCCCTGACCCGCTCACTGCGACACTGCCCCCCGCAGCCCTGACCCGCTCACTGCGACACTGCCCCCCGCAGCCCTGACCTGCTCACTGCGACTTGCCCCCCGCAGCCCTGACCCGCTCACTGCGACTTGCCCCCCGCAGTCCTGACCCGCTCACTGCGACTTGCCCCCCGCAGTCCTGACCCGCTCACTGCGACTTGCCCCCCGCAGCCCTGACCCGCTCACTGCGACTTGCCTCCCGCAGACCTGAACCGCTCTCTGCGACTTGCCCCCTGCAGACCTGACCCGCTCAGAGGGACTGGCCCCCGCAGCCCTGACCCGCTCACTGCAACTTGTCCCCCGCAGAGCTGACCCGCTCACAGCGACCTGCCCCCCGCCACCCTGACCCGCTCAGGGGGCCCGGCCCCCGGCAGCCCTGACCCGCTCACTGCGACTTGACCCCGGCAGCCCTGACCCGCTCACTGCGACTTGCACCCCTGCAGTCCTGTCCCGCTGACAAGGACATGCCCTCGCAGCCCTGACCCGCTCACAGGGACTGGCCCCCGCAGCCCTTCCCCGCTCACAGGCACTGGCCCCCCGCAGCCCTGACCCGCTCACTGCAACATTGCCGCCCGCACCCCAGACCCGCTCACTGCGACCTGCCCCCCTGCAGGGCTGTCCCGCTGACAGGGACTTGACCCGCAGCCCTGACCCGCTCACGGGTACCGGCCCCCCGCAGCCCTGACCCGCTCACTGCGGCACTGCCCCTCGCAGCCCTGACCCGCTCACTGCGACTTGCCCCCCGCACCCCTGACCCGCTGACAGGGACTTGCCACCGCAGCCCTGACCCGCTCACTGCGACTGGCCCCCCGGAGCCCTGACGCGCTCACTGCGACTTGCCCCCCGGAGTCCTGTCCCGCTGACAGGGATTTGCCCCCGCGGCCCTCAACCGCTCACTGCGACTGGCCCCAAACCGCCCTGACCCGCTCACTGCGATTTGCCCCCCGCAGCCCTGACCCGCTCACTGCGACCTGCCCCCCGCAGCCCTGTCCCGCTCACGGGGTCCGACCCCCCGCAGCCCTGACCCGCTCACTGCGACACTGCCCCTCGCAGCCCTGACCCGCTCACTGCGACTTGCCCCCCGCACCCCTGACCCGCTGACAGGGGCTA
The DNA here is from genome assembly GCF_030684315.1 of Stegostoma tigrinum. Classification (NCBI taxonomy): domain Eukaryota; kingdom Metazoa; phylum Chordata; class Chondrichthyes; order Orectolobiformes; family Stegostomatidae; genus Stegostoma; species Stegostoma tigrinum. The sequence goes on along the minus strand of NW_026728165.1, from coordinate 278,486 downwards.
GCCCCCGACGACCTGACCCGCTCACTGCGACTTGCCCCCCGCAGTCCTCACCCGCTGAGGGGGACCGGCCCCCCGCAGCCCTGACCCGCTCACTGCGACCTGCCCCCCTGCAGTCCTGTCCCTCTGACCGGGACCGGCCCCCTTGCTGTCCTGTCCCGCTGACAAGGACATGCCCCCGCAGCCCTGACCCGCTCACAGGGACTGGCCCCCTCTGCCCTCACCCGCTCACAGGCACTGGCACCCCGCAGCCCTGACCCGCTCACTGCGACATTGCCCCTGGACATCACTGCTGTTTGGGGTCCTGCCATTAACTGTGTATCCCTTTCCTTAACACTTGGTCTCCTAAAATGTAACACCTCATGCCTGCCCAGATTAAATTCCATCGGCCATTTCTCCGCTCATGTTTGCAATTGGTCACTATCTTGCTGTCCGCACCCCAGACCCGCCCACTGCGACTTGCCCACTGCGACTTGCCCCCTGCGACTTGCCCCCTGCAGCCCTGACCCGCTCAGAGAGCCTGCCCCCGCAGCCCTGACCTGCTTACAGGGAATGGCCCCCACAGCCCTGACCAGCTCACTGCGACACTGCCCCCCGCAGCCCTGACCCGCTGACTGCGACTTGCCCCCCGCATCCCTGACCTGCTCACTGCGACTTGCCCTCCCCCAGCCCTGACCCGCTCAGGGGAACCGGCCCCCCGCAGCCCTGACCCGCTCACTGGGACCGGCCCCCCGCAGCCCTGACCCGCTCACTGCGCACTGCCCCCCGCAGCCCTGACCCGCTCACTGCGACACTGCCCCCCGCTGCCCTGACCCGCTCACTGCGACACTGCCCCTCGCAGCCCTGACCCGCTGACAGGGGCTGGCTCCTGCAGCCCTGACCCGCTCTCTGCGACTGGCCCCCCGCAGCCCTGATCCGCTCACTGCGACTTACCCCCCCCCCCCGCAGCCCTGACCCGTTTACTGCGACTTGCCCCCCGCAGCCCTGACCCGCTCAGAGGGACTGGCTCCCGCAGCCCTGACCCGCTCACAGGGACAGGCCCCCCGCAGCCCTGACCTGCTTACTGCGACTTGCCCCCCTCTGCCCTGACCCGCTCACTGCGACTTGCCCACCGCAGACCTGACCCGCTCACTGCGACTTGCCCCCCGCAGCCCTGACCCGCTCACTGCGACTTGCCCCCCGCAGTCCTGTCCCGCTGACAGGGGCTGGCCCCCCGCAGTCCTGTCCCGCTGACAGGGACTCGCCCCCGCAGCCCTGACCCGCTCACTGCGACTTGCCCCCCGCAGTCCTGTCCCGCTGACAGGGACTGGCCCCCCCGCAGTCCTGTCCCGCTGACAGGGACTCGCCCCCGCAGCCCTGACCCGCTCACTGCGACACTGCCCCCCGCAGCCCTCACCCGCTCACTGTGACTTACCCGCCGCAGACCTGACCCACTCACTGCGACTTGTCCCCCGTCGTCCTAACCCGCTGACAGGGACAGGCCCCACGCAGCCCTTACCCGCTCACAGGGACTGGCCCCCGCAGCCCTGAACCGCTCTCTGCGACTTGCCCCCTGCAGCCCTGACCCGCTCACAGGGCCTGGCCCCCGCAGCCGTGACCCGCTCAAAAGGACTGGCCCCCGCAGCCCTGACCCACTCAGTGCGATTTGCTCCCCGCAGCCCTGACCCGCTCACTGCGACTGGCCCCCCGCAGCCCTGACCCGCTCACTGCGACTTGCCCCCCGCACCGCTGACCCGCTGACAGGGACTTGCCCCCACAGCCCTTACCCGCTCACTGAGATGGGTCCCCGCAGCCCTGACGCGCTCACTGCGCCTTGCCCCCGGCAGTCCTCACCCGCTCAGGGGGACCGGCCCCCCGCAGCCCTGACCCGCTCACGGGGACCGGCCCCCTGCAGCCCTGACCCGCTCACTGCGACCTGCCCCCCTGCAGTCCTGTCCCGCTGACCGGGACCGGCCCCCCTGCAGTCCTGTTCCGCTGACAAGGACATGCCCCCGCAGCCCTGACCCGCTCACAGGCACTGGCCCCCCGCAGCCCTGACCCGCTCACTGCGACATTGCCCCCCGCACCCCAGACCCGCTCACTGCGACTTTGCCCCCCGCACCCCAGACCCGCTCACTGCGACTTGTCCCCCGCAGCCCTGACCCGTGGACAGGGACTGGCCCCCGCAGCCCTGACCCGCTGACAGGGACTGGCCCCCGCAGCCCTGACCAGCTCACAGGGACTGGCACCCCGCAGCCCTGACCCGCTCACTGCGACTTGCCCCCCGCAGACCTGTCCCGCTCACTGTGACTTCCCCCCGCAGTCCTGACCCGCTCTCTGCGACTTGCCCCCCGCAGTCCTGTCCCGCTGCCAGGGACTGCCCCCCGCAGCCCTGACCCGCTCACTGCGACACTGCCCCCCGCAGCCCTGACCCGCTCACTGCGACACTGCCCCCCGCAGCCCTGACCTGCTCACTGCGACTTGCCCCCCGCAGCCCTGACCCGCTCACTGCGACTTGCCCCCCGCAGTCCTGACCCGCTCACTGCGACTTGCCCCCCGCAGTCCTGACCCGCTCACTGCGACTTGCCCCCCGCAGCCCTGACCCGCTCACTGCGACTTGCCTCCCGCAGACCTGAACCGCTCTCTGCGACTTGCCCCCTGCAGACCTGACCCGCTCAGAGGGACTGGCCCCCGCAGCCCTGACCCGCTCACTGCAACTTGTCCCCCGCAGAGCTGACCCGCTCACAGCGACCTGCCCCCCGCCACCCTGACCCGCTCAGGGGGCCCGGCCCCCGGCAGCCCTGACCCGCTCACTGCGACTTGACCCCGGCAGCCCTGACCCGCTCACTGCGACTTGCACCCCTGCAGTCCTGTCCCGCTGACAAGGACATGCCCTCGCAGCCCTGACCCGCTCACAGGGACTGGCCCCCGCAGCCCTTCCCCGCTCACAGGCACTGGCCCCCCGCAGCCCTGACCCGCTCACTGCAACATTGCCGCCCGCACCCCAGACCCGCTCACTGCGACCTGCCCCCCTGCAGGGCTGTCCCGCTGACAGGGACTTGACCCGCAGCCCTGACCCGCTCACGGGTACCGGCCCCCCGCAGCCCTGACCCGCTCACTGCAACATTGCCGCCCGCACCCCAGACCCGCTCACTGCGACCTGCCCCCCTGCAGGGCTGTCCCGCTGACAGGGACTTGACCCGCAGCCCTGACCCGCTCACGGGTACCGGCCCCCCGCAGCCCTGACCCGCTCACTGCGGCACTGCCCCTCGCAGCCCTGACCCGCTCACTGCGACCTGCCCCCCTGCAGGGCTGTCCCGCTGACAGGGACTTGACCCGCAGCCCTGACCCGCTCACGGGTACCGGCCCCCTGCAGCCCTGACCCGCTCACTGCGGCACTGCCCCTCGCAGCCCTGACCCGCTCACTGCGACTTGCCCCCCGCACCCCTGACCCGCTGACAGGGACTTGCCACCGCAGCCCTGACCCGCTCACTGCGACTGGCCCCCCGCAGCCCTGACGCGCTCACTGCGACTTGCCCCCCGCAGTCCTGTCCCGCTGACAGGGATTTGCCCCCGCGGCCCTCAACCGCTCACTGCGACTGGCCCCAAACCGCCCTGACCCGCTCACTGCGATTTGCCCCCCGCAGCCCTGACCCGCTCACTGCGACCTGCCCCCCGCAGCCCTGTCCCGCTCACGGGGTCCGACCCCCCGCAGCCCTGACCCGCTCACTGCGACACTGCCCCTCGCAGCCCTGACCCGCTCACTGCGACTTGCCCCCCGCACCCCTGACCCGCTGACAGGGGCTTGCCCCCGACGACCTGACCCGCTCACTGCGACTTGCCCCCCGCAGTCCTCACCCGCTGAGGGGGACCGGCCCCCCGCAGCCCTGACCCGCTCACTGCGACCTGCCCCCCTGCAGTCCTGTCCCTCTGACCGGGACCGGCCCCCTTGCTGTCCTGTCCCGCTGACCAGGACATGCCCCCGCAGCCCTGACCCGCCCACTGCGACTTGCCCCCTGCAGCCCTGACCCGCTCACTGCGACTTGCCCCCCGCAGCCCTGACCCGCTCACAGGGACTTGCCCCTTGCAGTCCTGTCCCGCTGACAAGATCTTGCCCCCGCAGCCCTGACCCGCTCACTGCGACTTGCCCCCCGCAGCCCTGACTCGCTCACAGGGACTTGCCCCTTGCTGTCCTGTCCTGCTGACAGGAACTTCCCCCCGCAGCCCTCACCCGCTCAGAGGGACTGGCCCCCGCAGCCTTGACCCGCTTACTGCGACTTTCCCCCCGCTGCCCTGACCAGCTCACTGCGACTTGCCCCCCCGCAGACTTGACCCACTCACTGCCACCTGCCACCCGCAGTCCAGTCCTGCTGACAGGGACCTGCCCCTTGCAGTCCTGTCCCGCAGACAGGGACTTGCCCCCGCAGCCCTGACCCGCTCACAGGGACTGTCCGCCGCAGCCCTGACTCGCTCACAGGGTCTGGCCCCCCGCAGCCCTGACCCGCTCACTGCGACACTGCCCCCTGCAGCCCTGACACGCTCACTGCAATTTGCCCCCCGCACTCCTGACCTGCTCACAGCGACTGGCCCCCGCAGCCCTGACCCGCTCACTGCGACTTGCACCCCGCAGCCCTGACCCGCTAACTGCGACTTGCCCCCCGCAGACCTGTCCCGCTCACTGCGACTTGCCCCCTGCAGTCCTGACCCGCTCACTGCAACTTGCCCCCCCGCATTCCTGTCCCGCTGACAGGGGCTGGCCCCCGCAGCCCTGACCCGCTCACAGGAACTGGCCCCCCGCAGCCCTGACACGCTCACTGCGACTTTCCCCCCGCAGCCCTGACCCGCTCACAGGGACTGGCCCCCCGCAGCCCTGACCCGCTCACTGCGACTTGCCGCCCGCAGCCCTGACCCGCTCACAGGGATTGGCCCCCGCAGCCCTGACCCGCTCACAGGGATTGGCCCCCGCAGCCCTGACCCGCTCACTGCGACTTGCCCCCCGCAGCCCTGACCCGCTCACTGCGACTTGCCCCCCGCAGTCCTGACCCGCTCACTGCGACTTGCCCCCCGCAGTCCTGACCCGCTCACTGCGACTTGCCCCCTGCAGTCCTGACCCCCTCACAGGGACTGGCCCCCGCAGCCCTTACACGCTCATTGCAACTTGCCCCCTGCAGTCCTGTCCCGCTGAACAGAGACTTGCCCCTGCAGCCCTGACCCGCTCACTGCGACTTGCCCCCGCTGCCCTGACCCGCTCACTGCGCCTTGCCCCCTGCAGCCCTGACCCGCTCAGAGGGACTGGCCCCCGCAGCCCTGACCTGCTCAGAGGGACTGGCCCCCCGCAGCCCTGACCCGCTTCCTGCGAGTTGGCCCCCGCAGACCTGACCCGCTGACTGCGACTTGCCCCCCGCTGCCCTGACCCGCTCACTGCGACTTCCCCCCCACCGTCCTGACCCGCTGACTGCGACTTGCCCCCCGCAGTCCTGTCCCGCTGACAGGGACTTGCCCCCGCAGCCCTGACCCGCTCACTGCGACTTGCCCCCCTCTGCCCTGACACGCTCACTGCTACTTGCCCCCTGCCGCCCTGACCCACTCACTGCGACATTGCCCCCCGCACCCCAGACCCGCTCACTGCGACTTCCCATCGCAGCCCTGACCCGGTCAGAGGGACTGCCCCCCGCAGCCCTGACCCGCTCACAGGGACTGGCCCCCGCAGCCGTGACCCGCTCACAGGGACTGGCCCCCGCAGACGTGACCCGCTCACAGGGACTGGCACCCCGCAGCCCTGACCCGCTCACTGCGACTTGCCCCCCGCAGCCCTAACCCGCTCACAGGGCCTGGCCCCCGCAGCCGTAACCCCCTCACAGGGACTGGCCCCCGCAGCCCTGACCTGCTCACTGCAACTTGCCCCGCGCAGTCCTGTCCCGCTGACAGGGACTTGCCCCTGCAGCCCTGACCCGCTCACTGCGACTGGCCCCCTGCAGCCCTGATCCACTCACTGCGACTTGCCCCCCGCTGCCCTGACCCGCTCACTGCGCCTTGCCCCCCGCAGCCCTGACCCGCTCAGAGGGACTGGCCCCCGCAGCCCTGAGCCGCTCAGAGGGACTGGCCCCCCGCAGCCCTGACCCGCTTACTGCGAGTTGGCCCCCGCAGACCTGACCCGCTCACTGCGACTTGCCCCCCGCAGTCCTGACCCGCTCACTGCGACTTGCCCCCCGCAGCCCTGACCCGCTCAGAGGGACTGGCCCCCGCAGCCCTGACCCGCTCAGAGGGACTGACCCCCGCAGCCCTGACCTGCTCACAGGGACTGGCACCCTGCAGCCCTGACCCGCTCACTGCGACTTGCCCCCCGCAGCCCTGACCCGCTCACTGCAACTTGCCCCCCGCAGCCCTGACCCGCTCACAGGGACTTGCCCGCCGCTGCCCTGACCCGCTCACTGCGCCTTGCCCCCCGCAGCCCTGACCCGCTCAGAGGGACTGGCCCCCGCAGCCCTGACCCGCTCAGAGGGACTGGCCCCCCCGCGGGACTGGCCCCCCGCAGCCCTGACCCGCTTACTGCGAGTTGGCCCCCGCAGACCTGACCCGCTCACTGCGACTTGCCCCCCGCAGCCCTGACCCGCTGACTGCGACTTGCCCCCTGCAGACCTTACCCGCTGACTGCGACTTGCCCCCCGCCGCCCTGACCCACTCACTGCGACATTGCCCCCCGCACCCCAGACCCGCTCACTGCGACTTCCCATCGCAGCCCTGACCCGGTCAGAGGGACTGGCCCCCGCAGCCGTGACCCGCTCACAGGGACTGGCCCCCGCAGCCGTGACCCGCTCAGAGACTGGCCCGCCGTAGCCCTGAACCGCTCACAGGGACTGGCCGCCGCAGACCTGACTCGCTCACTCCGACTTGCCCCCTGCAGTCCTGACCCCCTCAGAGGGACTGGCCCCCGCAGCCCTGACCCGCTCACTGCAACTTGCCCCCCGCAGCCCTGACCCGCTCACAGGGCCTGGCCCCCGCAGCCGTAACCCCCTCACAGGGACTGGCCCCCGCAGCCCTGACCCGCTCACTGCGACTTCCCCCCCGCAGTCCTGTCCCGCTGACAGGGACTTGCCCCCGCAGCCCTGACCTGCTCGCTGCGACTTGCCCCCCTCTGCCCTGACACGCTCACTGCGACTTGCCCCCCGCCGCCCTGACCCACTCACTGCGACATTGCCCCCCGCACCCCAGACCCGCTCACTGCGACTTCCCATCGCATCCCTGACCCGGTCAGAGGGACTGCCTCCCGCAGCCCTGATCCGCTCACAGGGACTGGCCGCCGCAGACCTGACTCGCTCACTCCGACTTGCCCCCTGCAGTCCTGACCCCTTCAGAGGGACTGGCCCCCGCAGCCCTGACCCGCTCACTGCAACTTGCCCCCCGCAGCCCTGACCCGCTCACAGGGCCTGGCCCCCGCAGCCGTAACCCCCTCACAGGGACTGGCCCCCGCAGCCCTGACCCGCTCACTGCAACTTGCCCCCCGCAGTCCTGTCCCGCTGACAGGGACTTGCCCCTGCAGCCCTGACCCGCTCACTGCGACTGGCCCCCTGCAGCCCTGATCCACTCACTGCGACTTGCCCCCCGCTGCCCTGACCCGCTCAGTGCGCCTTGCCCCCCCAGCCCTGACCCTCTCAGAGGGACTGGCCCCCGCAGCACTGACCCGCTCAGAGGGACTGGCCCCCCGCAGCCCTGACCCGCTTACTGCGAGTTGGCCCCCGCAGACCTGACCCGATGACTGCGACTTGCCCCACGCAGTCCTGACCCGCTCACTGCGACTTGACCCCCGCAGCCCTGACCCGCTGACTGCGACTTGCTCCCTGCAGACCTTACCCGCTGACTGCGACTTGCCCCCTGCAGCCCTGACCCGTTCACAGGGACTGGCCCCCGCAGCCCTGACATGCTCACTGCGATTTGCCCCCCGCAGTCCTGTCCCGCTGACAGGCACTTGCCCCTTCCAGTCCTGACCCACTCAGAGGGACTGGCCCCCGCAGCCCTGACCCGCTCACAGGGACTGACCCCCGCAGCCCTGACCCGCTCACTGCGACTTGCACCCGGCAGTCCTGTCCTGCTGACAGGGACTGGCCCCCGCAGCCCTGACCCGCTCACTGCGACTTGCCCCCCGCAGCCCTGACCCGCTCACAGGGACTGGTCCCCGCAGCCCTGACCTGCTCACAGCAACTTGTCCCCTGCATTCCTGTCGCGCTCACAGCGTCTGGCCCCCTACAGCCCTGACCCGCTCACAGGGACTGGTCCCCGCAGCCCTGACCCGCTCACTGCGACTTGCCCCCCGCAGCCCTGACCCGCTCACTGCGACTTGCCCCCTGCAGACCTCACCCGCTCACTCCGACTTGCCCCCTGCAGTCCTGACCCGCTCAGAGGGACTGGCCCCACCAGCCCTGACCCGCTCACTGCAACTTGCCTCCCGCAGCCCTGACCCGCTCACAGGGCTGGCCCCCGCAGCCCTGACCCGCTCACTGCAACTTGCCCCCCGCAGTCCTCTCCCGCTGACAGCGACTTGCCCCTGCTGCCCTGACCCGCTCACTGCGACTGGCCCCCTGCAGCCCTGATCCACTCACTGCGACTTGCCCCCCGCTGCCCTGACCTGCTGACTGGACCTGCCCCCCTCCAGTCCTGTCCCGCTGACAGGGACCTGCCCTCCTGCAGTCCTGCCCCGATGACAGGGACCTGCCCTCCTGCAGTCCTGTCCCACTGACGTGCACTGGCCCCCGCAGCCCTGACCCGCTCACTGCGACTTGCACCCCGCTGCCCTGACCAGCTCACTGCGACTTGCCCCCCGCAGCCCTGACCTGCTCACTGCGACTTGCCCCCCGCTGCCCTGACCAGCTCACTGCGACTTGCCCCCCGCAGCCCTGAACCGCTCACTGCGACTTGCCCCCCGCAGTCCTGACCCGCTCACAGGGACGGGCCCCCGTATCCCTGACCCGCTCACTGCGACTTCCGCCTGCAGCCCTGACCCGCTCACAGGGACTGGCCCCCGCAGCCCTGACCCGCTCACAGGGACTGGCCTCCCGCAGCCCTGACCCGCTCACTGCGACTTGGGCCCCGCAGACCTGACCCGCTCACTGCGACTTGCCCCCTGCAGTCCTGTCCCCCTGACAGGCACTTGCCCCTTGCAGTCCTGTCCCGCTGACAGGGACTGGCCCCCGCATCCCTGACCCACTCACAGGGACTGGCACCCCGCAGCCCTGACCCGCTCACTGCGACTTGGCCCAGGCAGATCTGACCCGCTCACTGCGACTTGCCCCCCGCAGACCTGACCCGCTGACAGCGACTTGCCCCCCGCAGGCCTGACCCGCTCACAGGGACTGGCACCCCGCAGCCCTGACCCGCTCACTGCGACTTGCCCCCCGCAGCCCTGACCCGCTGTCTGCGACTTGCCCATCGCAGTCCTGACCCGCCTAGAGGGACTGCCACCCGCAGCCCTGACCCGCTCACAGGGACTGGCCCGCCGCAGCCATGACCCGCTCACAGGGACTGGCACCCGCAGCCCTGACCCGCTCACAGGGACTGGCCCCTGCAGCCCTCTCCAGCTGACAGCAACTGGCCCCCTCAGCCCTGACCCGCTCACTGGGACTGGCCCCCGCAGCCCTGACCCGCTCATAGCGGCTGGCCCCCGCAGCCCTGACCCGCTCACAGGGACTGGCCCCCGCAGCCCTGACCCGCTCACAGCAGCTGGCCCCCGCAGCCCTGATCCTCTCACAGGGACTGTCCTCCGCAGCCCTGACCCGCTCACAGCGATTTGCCCCCTGCAGTCCTGTCCCGCTGACAGCGACTTGCCCCCGCAGCCCTGTCCCGCTGTCAGCGACTTGCCCCCGCAGCCCTGACCCACTCACTGCGACCTGCCCCCGCCGCCCTGACCCGCTCACAGCGACTTGCCCCCTCAGTCCTGACCCTCTCACAGGCACTGGCCCCCTTCGTCCTGATCCGCTCACACCGACTTGCCCCTGCAGCCCTGACCTGCTCGCAGCGACTTTCCCCTCCTTCCTGACCTGCTCACAGGCACTTGTTCCCTCCGTCGTAACCCGCTCACAACGTCTTGTCCCCTCTGTCCTGACCCGCTCACAGCGTTTTGCCTCCCATCCCTCTTGCACAGGTCACCCCTTGCTAAGAAACGGTCCCAATTATCCATGAACCGGAAACCCTGCCCCCTGTGCCAGCTCCTTAACCATGCATTCATCTCACCTATCTTTCTATGACTTAGCTCACTAACATGTGGCACTCATGGAAACCCATAAATTATTACCCTCTGGGTCCTGCCTTTCAGCCTCTTTGCTAACTCCTTGCACATAGTCCGCAGGATGTCATCCCTCTTTCTGCCTATGTCATTGGTACCAACGTGCCCCGTGGCCTCTGGCTGCTCACCCTCCCCTTTAAGAATTTGTTGCAACCACTCAGAGATGTCCTTGACCTTGCACCAGGGAAGCCACACGCGGCCCTGGTGTCTCAAATGTGGCGACAGAATCTATGCCCCCAACGAATGAGTCTCCAACCACACTCGCTCACTTGGATTTGCCTTACTCTGTCCCACAGCAGGGTGGTTTGTACTATGGACCTGGCTACTGCTGATTATATAACTGACCCAGTTTAGTTTTCGATCAGTGTTAACCTTGGTTTAGTGGATAGCCAAGCACCTCAGTAGTCTACAATACAGGAGAAATACATTCTTAAGCTGACAGATTCTAACAGTCAAGGACAAGCACTGAATTGTTCTGACCTCATTTCCAACACCTGGCCCATAGCCTTGCATGGCTTGGATAGCACTTGCACATTTAAAAAAAAATAAATGTAACGATGATGTGAGGGTAAAGACATGGAATTTTTTTGATATGGTCATATTCTGTCTTGTTGGAGCTGATTGCTGCTGAGCACTTGTCTGGTGCAAATGTAACTTATCCTTTATCAGGCCAAGCCTGATCGTTGTCCAAGTCTCACTGTATTTTCTCATTGTTGACTTAATGTTGGTTAAGCCCAACAGTGTTGTACATACCCTGCCTATTCTGAAACTCTACCACTTAATATTAAGTCTAATAAAGACAAGTATCCAATGTGCCTTCCAAACCACTTCAACGACCTGGTCCGTTACATTGGGGGATCAACAGGCATGCACATCAAGATCCTGAGATCCCTCTGATCATTGGTGCTTGTGAGGTCCCTATGATTCATCATGGGCTCCAAGATCTGATTGTGCTGTGTCACCTCATCCTTATCCCGTTCGTCCTTCGATGAAATAATGTTCACAAACGCTTCTCAAAAATTCTTCCCAATCCTCCTTTTTGCAATCATGATACAAGTGAGCATAAAACTTGGAACACGACAGCAACAGGAATGTGCCCTTTGGCCCACCATGTTGGGGCAACATGACCACAAATGAAATAATCCCTTCTGCCTGTCCTTGATCCATAGTCCTCCATTCCTTGCATATTCGTGCACTTAACTAAAAGTCCCTTTCAAATGCTTTCATCGTATCTGCATCCACTACGACCCCAGGCAATGTATTCCACACTTTTAACATGCTTCGTGTGAAATACTTGCCCCTCACATCTCTTTTGAACTCCCCCCCCGCCCCCGCCTCAGCTTAAATGCATGCCCCCTAATAGTGGACACTTCAACTCCGGGGGAGAAATTTTCTGACCGTTAGCTGTATTTATGTATCTCCTAATTTTATAGACTTCTATCAAGCCTGCCCTCAGCTTCTACTGCCCCAGAGAAAACGAAGAGTTTTTTCCAGCTCCTCCCTCTCGTTCATACCCTCTATTCCAGTCAGCATGCTGGTAAATCTCTTCTGCACCCTGTCCAAAGCCTGCACATCCTTAGTGTAATGTGGCGGCCAGAATTGGATGCAATACTCTGTGTGGTCTCACCAAAGTCTTGTAAAGCTGCAGTGTGACATCCTGACTCTTGCACTGAGTTCCCCTATGAATAAAGGCAAGCATGCGATATGCCTTCTTGACCACCCTATCTACTTGTGTGGCTACTGTCAGGGAGTTATGGTCTAGGACCCCAAGATCCCTCTGGACATCACTGCTGTTTGGGGTCCTGCCATTAACTGTATCCCTTTCCTTAACACTTGGTCTCCTAAAATGCAACACCTCATGCCTGCCCAGATTAAATTCCATCGGCCATTTCTCCGCTCGAGTTTGCAATTGGTCTGTATCTTGCTGTGTCCTTTGACAACCTTCCATGCTGTCCACAAGTCCATTGGTCCTTATATCATCTGCAAATTTAGTAATCCCCCATCTACATTTGCAACCAAGTCATTTACATATATCACAAACAGCAGAAGTCACATCGATGTGGAACACCACTCGTCACTGAGCTGCAGCCAGAAAAACAGCTTTCCACCACTGAGACGGCAAGAACTGTAGATGCTGGAATCAGAGTTAGCCAAGTGTGGAGCTGGAGGAACGCAGCAGGTCAGGCAGCATCAGAGGAACAGGAAAGCTGACATTGTTGATGCTGCCTGGCCTGCTGTGTTCCTCCAGCCCTATACTGTGTTATCTTTGTTAGCCTTCCACCGCTACCGTCTGCCTTATATGGGCAGGCCAAGTCACCATGGATCTCATGGATCTTAATCTTCTGGATGAGCATGCCATGAGGGACCTTTTTGAAAACCTTCGTAAAATCCATGGATATGTTATCAACTGTTCTACCCTAATTGATCACCCTTGTCACCTCCTTGAAAACTTCAACTGACTTGGTAAGACATAACCTGCCCCGCATAATGCCATGCTGGCTGTCCCTTATTAGCCCATACCTTTGAGACATGAGACACTCACCAGTCTGTAGTTTCCTGCAAAGTCCCTGTTTTCCTGCTTGAACAGAGGAATGACTTTATCCACTCACCAGTCTCCGCAACCCCTCCAGTGCCTGGCAAGGATATCAGACCCTGTTGAAAGTGGTGTGTTGATGCATTTGTGTCATGATTGTGTTTTGTTTGAGCCCTTACATTCAAAGCAGTGTAAGAATGTCTTTGTGCAGCAGGCGAGGTGTGATGAGACTGAGCCTTCATACAATTGCAAGATGTTGAAAATTTGCCATTATTTATGAAAACAGTGATAAATTTCCATGATCAACATTTCTTTTACACTTCAATGATTATCCCATGGCATGTAAAATCAGAAAGATATGATAAAATGAGACTGGGTCATATGCAGGGAGAATGTTTGCCTTTCACGTCTATAGAAGTAGTGAAATATTTCCGTGAATCTAAAAGTCACTTTTCTGTTCATTGAAGGACACAATCATCGCCTTGGAAGCTTCATCACGATACTACTTTGCATTTCTGAAGAGGGAAGAAGAAATCAACATGCAAATTCAATTCCATGGTTTTGGAAGTCCCATTGAGAACACGATTCATTTGCGCCGGCATAATGCTCTGACCGAGAAAGAATTGAAGGTGAGTTTGTAGTTTGGAAGATCGCAGCAATTTATGCATCAACTTGTTCATCGATAATGTTCCATTGCTTTCAAACTGCATTTTCCACTCTGCGAGATAATAACTGTTAGAACAAGCAACAGCATCGGTAGATGGTCTATGGGGAATGCAAAGTTACAAAACCCAATCCATTCAACAACATATTTCAGATATGTCAACAAATTAAATATTCCAGCACAGGATAAAACAAGGAAGATGAGAGTGAGGAGGCAATAGCTCTGATGACAAAAGAACAGAAATTTACCTTTATCCATTCGAGCAAAAAAGCAGGCACGCAAATAAATAATCATCTAACAATGCACATGTGCAACGGAGGCTACAGGGGGACTAAAAATGCCGAATTGTTGTCATGCGTATTGCTGAAAGGATGATTGGAACAGAATCTGTGGTAAATTTGAAGAAATACAGATGATGCATCTCAGGATGTTGGAGGAAGAACATTTATTGACTGAGGCAAATTGTATTGCCCTTTTCAGGAGTTATTAGGTTCATAATGAATTGAAACACTTCCTTCTGTGCTGAAAGCTTTAGTTTAGTTGCAGCTGGATGACAATTTCTGTTCCTGGTAGTATTTAGCAAACTGTTAAAAGTGAATGTCACTGCACAGAATTCCAAACATGACTCCAATCAGTAGAGAAAATATCCAAGGGGTGTGATGAGTTGTATCCTCTCATGTTGAAGAACGCAGCTACAGATACAATGGAGGCACTGATGATAATCTTCCAAGAATCCTTAGATTGTAGAAAATTCTCAGAGGATTGAAAGATGGTGAACGTAACACCATTATTACAAAGATACTTCGACAAAATAGTAAGCAAGTATTGCCAATTTAGGTCAACCTGGGTAGATGTTCATGCCGGCAATGAAAGATGAAATAACAGGGTACTGAGTGTGCTATAACATCCTACAGAGTGAACATCCTTTCATAAAGGGGAAATAATACTTGACAAACTTGCTACAGTGCTTTGAGAAGGAAACAAACATTCCTGATGAAGGACCACCAGTTGATGTCCTACATTGAGATTTCAACAAAGCATTTGATAAGGTACAGCTCGTAAGGTGTCTCGAAGGAAAAGAGCCCGTGTGTTCAAGGGTAGGATGTTCGGATGGACAGAGGACTGCATCGTAAATAGAAGTAGAGTTGTAGCAGCAAGATGGTAACTTACAAGTCATGTACGGCTACAGAGCGAATGCTGCGGAGGCCGTACACCTCATGTTGACTGGGTTGATTTCGGAAATGGCGGAGGGGATTGCTATGCTTAGGAAAGTTGGGCAGGCAGGGACTACGTTCATTGGCGTTTATAAGATTGAAAACAATCTTATTTTTTCAACATGTAAGATTCTGAAGAGGCTTGATAGTGTATATCCGTCGAGATTACTCCCATTTGTGAAAGATTTTATGACCAGAGGCCACATTTTCAAATTGGTTGCCCATTAATTCAGGAAAGAATTACTTCTTTCAGGTTGTAGCAATTTATTGAACACTTTAGCCAAGAAAGTTTTAGAGGTAATGCCATTAATCATATGCTAGGCTGTAACGGCCAGGTTAATTTTTAAATCAAGAAACAATGATAATGAGAAAAGGGTCTAGGCCTGAAACGTCAGCTTTTGTGCTCCTGAGATGCTGCTTGGCCTGATGTGTTCATCCAGCTTCACACTTTGTTATCTTGGATTCTCCAGCATCTGCAGTTCCCATTATCAGTGATAATGAGAAAAGGGTAGTCTTTACAGTGGAAGATACTTCAAGGATCCCCTTATTACTAAAGAATACAGGGAGGAATTAAACACATCACTACCACACCATCACTACCATTAGAGAAGTAGCAGTAGACAATCTAATGGAGTGAAAGCAGATTAGACTCTTTGCCGTGATGGTTTACTTTCTAAGATTCTAAACAATGAGCTTCAGAGTCGGTGTATGCATTGATTGTAATTTCCCAAAAAGGTTTCGATTCTAGAGAAGCATCTGAGGGCTGGAAAAATGCCGATGTGACATCCCTGTTTCAAAAGGAGAGAGGCAAAAAGAAGATAACTACAACCGAACCAGCCTAACATCTATTGTTGGAAATATGTGGCAATCAACTATGAAGAAAATAATTGCAGGACATTTGGAAAATCAGAATCTAATCAAACAGAATCACCATAGCCTGATGAAAGAGAAATTATGTCTGGCTAATTTGTTTGGGATTTTGGAGGAAGTTTTGGGAGGAGAATTAATAGAGGAAAACCAGTAAATGTGTTGTGTTTGGACTTGGAGAAAGCATTTGAGAATGTACTCAAAAGTAATAAGCTAAGAGCTGAGGTTTTGAAGGTAGTATATTGCTATGGATCAGTATGCTTTGCACGTTCTGGAAGGAGAGATGACATCTTGAGTGAAATGCACCAAGTGAATATATATTTTGGGGAACTTGGTGGCAATGCGGTAAGTCAGTGCAGAGGGTAAGAGGTGCCATTTGCTTGCTTTTTTTGCCTGATAGTTCATCAGCATTTTTTTTTGAGACAGGGTAAATTGAAGCCAGAATCAGGCACCCGGAGGGTGAACCAGGCTCATTGGTTGGTGATCGCTACTGGTTTAAGAATCTATCATCGGTAGCTTTCAGATTGAAAGTAAATCGGAGAAATATTTACAGGCTACAAACTAAAAGACCAGAATGTTTTCAAATCAAATTAAGATCGAAGTAATTGAAATGGAGATGCCAGGCCAGATGATGATTTGTACCTACATGACGGGCGAGTGGTCAGGCCCCATACTCCAGCTTAGGGTTGATGAACTGGAATCTCAGTTTTTACCAATCAACAAATCATGTGGGGCAGAGTTACCAGGGAATGCTGTGCTTCAGGAGGCAGTCACGCACCTTAGATTAACTAGCTGAAACTTGGTCAGTGGCGAATGACAAAGAACAGGGCAGGTGGAAGGATTCAGGATGTAGTGCAGAAGGAACCTTGGCCTTTGATCTTATCTAACAGGTTTGAGATTCTTTCTTCGTGTGTGGATGAGAGTGCAGGGTATAGGGAAGATGAGTAAACTGACTGTAGCACTGTGGTACAGGGGGACATTCAAGAGGAGATAAAAAGTGAAATGTAGTTATAATCAGAGGTAGTATAGTTAGGGGAATGAACACTGTTCGTTGTGACCAGGATCGAGAGTCTCGAAAGTAGTGTTGCCTGCTTGGTGCCCAGGTTCAGGATATTCCATCTCGGCTACAAAGGAACTTGAAGTGGGAGGAGTAGAAATCCAGCTATCGTGGTCCACACAGGTACCATTGATATGGAAGAAAGAGGAAAGAGGTTCTGCTGAGGGATTATGAGCACCAAGGTGCTGACGTGAGAAAGCAGAACCAGAATGGTAATAATCTCTGGATTATTAACTGAGCAATTTGGCACGGTGTGAACATTATTATAGATGTACATTGTTCAAATGGTGGCATGGCAGAAATGTGTTTGAATTCATGGGACATTGGCATCGGCATGGGGAAGGAGGGAGTTGTTCTGGTGTTATAGGCTCGACGAGAATCATATTGGGACAAGTATCCTTGCAAAATACAGAGCTAGGCCTGGGGCTAGGGCGTTAAAATAAAAAGTGTGGAGTGGGTGAGCTCAGTTGCATGGAAAATTGTGGAAAAAGTTAGAAGCTGGTAAGTGCTCAGCAAAGTTGCCAGAGCAAGTAATAGGACAAAAAGTATGGAAATGGTCAGGAGTCTCACTTCAGCTGCAGCAGATAAGAAGGGTGGCTGTAAATGCCAGACTGAAGATGTTGTATTGAATTACAGGGAGTGTATGAAACAAAGTGAATGAGCTTGTGGTGCAGATTGAAATTGACAGATACATCACTCTGGGTATCACAGAGAGGTGGTTGTTAGGGGATAAGTGTTGGGAACGAAATATCCAATGATTCATGTCCGATAGAAAGAACAGGCAAATGGACAGAGATAAGAAAGTGTGGAGCTGGATGAGCACAGCAGGCCAAGCAGCATCTCAGGAGCGTAAAAGCTGACATTTTGTGCTGAGACCCCTCTACTTCTGCGTGTTCATCCTGCTGTGTTCATCCAGATCCACCACTTTGTTATCTTGGATTCTGAAGCATCTGCAGTTCCCATTATCTCCGATACAAATGGACAGAGATGCCAGGATTGGCTTGTCAGTAAGAAATGAGGTCGCGCTGAAGGAACCACTGGTCTTCAGCTTGTTTATTAAGGACTTGGAGGAAAGAGGTGCATGTGCTGTGGCAAAATTTGTAGATGACTGAAAAAATATTTAGAAAGACAAGGCATGGCACAGAAACAGAGATTTACCGGGATGTGACTTGGATCGGAATGTATTAGCTATAAGGAGGGTTTGGTGGAAATGTGTCATGATAAATGTAATGAGATCAACCATGATCTCACCGAATGAAGGAAGAATATTCAATGGGCCAAATGACTTTTTTTCTGAGTCTTCGGGTTTGACAATGCATTCATGAAGGCGTTTTTTTTCTCTCTCTTGGATAAGATGTGAAAATGAAATGTATACCCTTCCTTTTCATCTGGGAATAAATAATTGTTCTGAACGATTTCCATTGACTAATAGCAATCTGACAAGCTTCGCAATGTAAAGAGATTTTCAGCTTCTTTTTAATTGTAAAGGTATTCTTTGGAATTAATTTGGCATATATTATTTGCATCTCAGGAAGTATGTTCATCACTGCATCTCAAAAAGTGCTCTGTTGTATGACAACAGCTTTTTAAAGATCACTTCAATGGTTGTGATTTTGAGTTGCCATAACACACATTAAATTACACTGTTGGCCAATCTGTCCATGATTATTTCATTATGTTATGCTTCAAACAGACAAGGAAATATCGGTGATGCAATGAAGTGTTTGACTCTCAAATATAATTGCTGTTATAGTTTCCACTTGGAAGAAAGATTCACATCAAATTGACTGGTCAAGGAAATGGGACACTGACTGTGAGTACTTTGAATGTTCGAGTTGTTCCTAAAATGAAAGTTATGACCCTGATGATTTCTCTTTCATGCAGATATGAAGAGACTCTTTCAAAATATCCTCTAGGTTAGTGGTTCAGGCATAAAAGTGTAATATGTATATTTATGTATATACATGTACATGCGTCATCTGAAAAGATAATGAGTATAAATCACTTGTGACAAGGAGAGAATGAGTTATCCAGATAGTAAGAACTGCCAATGTTGGTGTCTGAGATAACACATTGTGGAGCTGGAGGAACACAGCAGGGCAGGCAGCATCAGAGGCTGAGGAAAGTTGAGGTTTTGGGTCAGGACCCTTCCTGAGAAATGGAGGGTGGACGGGAGCTCAGAAACAAATAGCGTGGAGGGGGAGGAGGTGCTGGGGAAGGTAGGTGGGATGGTAATAAGTGAGTACTATCCAGATTGGAACAGATTTTCCCCAGGGGATGTTGAGTACGAATTCCAAATCACTCTCAAAATCTTAGTGACTGTTAACATTGATGTTTTTCGTCTGTGTGTTTCAGTAATTGCATGACAGTTGAATGGTTCGTTGAGAGTGAGGAACCTATGGACTCGCACACACCAAGATGGAATTTAGTTCGAAGAGTGACTTCAAAATAGTTGCTTGCTTTTAAAATCTTGACCGTTTTTGCTGTCCAGTTGAATGAATTTAGTTTCATACTGCTTCAATGGTTATTAGTGTTTAACAGGATCATATTTGTGAAACTTACAGTTCTGCAAGTTTCAGCATAATCTGGTGGAGACTTTCGGTGCTTGCAAAAAGGCTCACCTCTCCATTAATACCGAAGGAAAATTGGAGTTTAAAAGTAAATTCACCCGCTGTCAGGGAATGAAATGTTAATGTTGACTCGAACATAATTTTTAAAAAAGTCATATATTTGTGTAACACTGAACTCAAATTAAAATTTTTACAGATGGTTGGATATTGGATTCATTTTAAATGAGGGTGAAGATCACTTTAATTCCAGCATATTTGTGAAGTAAAGAAATAGCATGTCAAATAAAATTAACTGCATGACTCTTCATAGCCCTACATGTAGAATTTCATTCCGAACTATGAGACAGTTGTGACCCCATACTACCTCAGTGCTCATGGCAAGAGTAAGACGCCTGTTTGACGTGCTGTGCACTGCATGGAATGGCGGCAACATCAGATTCATTGATGCTTGAGAATCAAAAGAATATGACCATAAGATTTAAAATCAAAATCTCATTGAACACTTCAAGGAATGTATTACAGGAAGAGGGGGAAAGCATGTATGACTAATCGAAGGTGGTGGCGCAGATCACATAGACCTGTGTGCTAAAACTTATCACAAATTTCACATTGAATGGAACAGTTTAAACAGGCTGGAGGAAGCAGACATGCCAGCCCAAACCTTTTGAATTTGAGCATTCTGTTCGTAAACATCAGCAAAATTGTGGGAAACATGTTTATTCTTTCTCTTTTATTGCACAGAACCATACGATGAGACTGTTTTGATGAGGAATTTAAAGATTATGTTTCCCATCCGTTTGACTCACAGTTTGGTACCATAGGTTGGTACAATCTTCGTTCGAGAAGGAAAAGGGATGTTCCAGATACAGAAAATCGTCAAACCATTTACTACAAACTCCGTTTCTGGTTAGTATTAATTAATGCAGTTATCATTTTTAGCTCGACATGATTGCACAATGGAGTCAATAAGAAAATTTCATCTGATATTCCACATAAATTTTAAGTGGATATTAAAGCAGCTCATTTCTTTTTCACGCTGTATGCTGCTTTTAAGAATGGTTGTCTTATTGTCGAAATGTTTAGCTTTGACTCCACGGCTTCTTCCATTAGCTCACATTGAAACATATGTTTCTTCAGCCAAAAATGCACGTTTACCCGGTGTAGCTTGACTTACCTTCCCCTGTGGTCGTTCCCTTGAAATCGCCTGCGGTAGCTCCCCTGAAAAACAACTGTACCATGTTTGAGATGATGGGAACTGCAGATGCTGGAGAATTCCAAGATAATAAAATGTGAGGCTGGATGAACACAGCAGACCAAGCAGCATCTCAGGAGCACAAAAGCTGACGTTTCGGGCCTAGACCCTCTGATGAAGGGTCTAGGCCCGAAACGTCAGCTTTTGTGCTCCTGAGATGCTGCTTGGCCTGCTGTGTTCATCCAGCCTCACATTTTATTATCTTATACCATTTTGGATACTGTTCCAGGGGACGACTTAGCAGGGGTATGCAGTAGGATGCAGGTCTCTGGCACAGAGTCTGTCCCTCTTGCACAGAAGGGAAGCGGGGATAGGAAGAGAGTGATAGTCATTGGGGACTCAATAGTTAGAGGGACTGATAGAAGATTTGCCGGGAACGAAAGAGACTCACGATTGGTGTGTTGCCTCCCAGGTGCCAGGGTCTGTAATGTCTCGGATCGTCTCTTTCGGGTCCTGAGGGGAGAGGGTGACCAGCCCCAAGTCGTGGTCCACATAGGCACCAAGGACGTAGGTAGAAAGAGTGATAGGGATGTCAGGCAGGATTTGAGGGAGCTCGGGTGGAAGCCGAGAGCTAGAACAAACAGAGTGGTCATCTCTGGTTTGTCACCCGTACCACGTGATAGCGAGGCAAAGAACAGGGAGAGATTTCAGCTGAAGACGTGGCTGCAGGGATGGTGCAGATGGGAGGGCTTCAGGTACATGGACAATTGGGGCTCATTCTGGGGAAGGTGGGACCTGTACAAACAGGACGGTCTCCACTTGAACCAGAGGGGCACTAATATCCTGGGTGGGAACTTGGCTAGTGCCATTCGGGTGGATTTAAACTAGCTCAGAAGGGGGATGGGAAACTGAGGTGTAGCCCTAGTACACAGGAGGATGAGCGTAGGGAGTACATGGTCAGGACCTCACTGTCACAGGAGTGTGCTGGCAGACAGCAAGCTGGATTGAAGTGTGACGACTTTAATGCCGGGAGTATCCGGAATAAGGTAGGTGAGCTTGCAGCTTGGATAGGTACCTGGGACTTCGATGTTGTGGCCATTTCGGAGACATGGATAGAGCAGAGTCAGGAATGGATGTTGCAGGTTCTCGGGTTTAGATCTTTGATTTAGGTCTGGGAAGGTGGTAAGAGAGGGGGAGGTGTGGCTTTGTTGGTCAAGGACAGTATAACGGCAGCTGAAAGAACCTTTGAGGACTCGTCTACTGCGGTGGTATGGGCTGAGGTTGCCAAGGAAGGTTTGTCGACTGAGTCAGTGTGGGTGGAAGTTCGGAACAGCAAGGCAGCAGTCACTTCACTGGGGGTTTCAGCAGACCCCAAATAGCAGTTGGGAGATCGAAGAACTCATTGGCCGGCAGATTGTTGAAAAGTGCAAACGTATCAGGGTTGTTGTTATGGGTGACTTCAACTTTCCCAATATAGATTGAAACCTCCTCAGTGCAGATGGTTTGGATGGAGCCGTTTTTGTCAGGTGTGTTCAGGAGGGTTTCCTGACTCAGTATGTGGACAGGCCGACGACGCGGGAGGCCATTTTGGATTTGGTGCTCGGCGATGAGCCAGGACAGGTGTCAGATCTCGTGGTGGGAGAGCACTTTGGCGACAGTGACCGCAAGAGCCTCACATTTACCATAGCCACGGAAAGGGAAAGGAGCAGTTACCAGGGGAAGATATTTAACTGGGGTAAAGGAAACTATGATGCTATCAGACAGGAGTTGGGAAGTACAGATTGGGAGCAATTGTTCCACAGAAAGGGCGCAGCAGACATGTGGAGGCTGTTCAAGGAGCAGTTGTTGCGAGTGATGTATAAATTTGTTCCTCTGAGACAGATAAGAAGGGGTAAGATTCAGGAGCCTTGGATGACGGGTACAGAGGTGCTTCTTGTCAAAAAGAAAAGGCAGCGTACGTAAGGTGGAGGAAGTGAGGGTCTGGCACAGCTTTAGAGTATTACAGGCCTGCTCGGAAGGAGCTCAAAAGATATTGCCTGTACAATTGTTACCTGTTACAACCTTTGCGTCCACGCTTGCTCATTCAATGGTGTCAAGATGCCAGCAGTGCATGTACCTTCTCCATCCCCTAATGCCGTCAGCTCACACAAGACATAGTCCTTACTTAAAATCTTCTGATCAACCAACGTTCATTGTAATGGACATTTTAGTTATCTGTCATGAAACGAAATCTGATTCTGACTGGCGTGAACTGCAGTGCAAATGCATATAATCTGCGAAACGAGATTCCTTATGGGCTTGCAGCCGCTACAAATAATTGCTTTTCAAAGACGTTGCATACATACATTTTTTTCTCCTGTCACCTTAGATTATTTTTTTGTTTATGCATGTTGTGTGGGTTTCCAGTCAGGCCCATAAACACAGGTTGATGCAGTCACTGTTACAACATGGTATTGAAGGAGAATTTGTGATCTTTGGAGTTTCATTCCAGTGTATGAAGGAGTGCACCATCAAGCCACTTCAGAGCACTACTGGCGACGAATTGTTGCAAGTTTTCAAGTGTTACCGATTGTCACATAAAATATGGCCTTTTTGTTGTTGCGCTATTCATCTTAACTGCAACATATCTAGTATTTAGGCTTGGAAACTATTTCAATTTTTTTGATTTACTTATTCAAAATCATTTATGATTGTTGTCATGATATCTACACTATGTTATTTTGATTGGACATCGAGGATTGGATCTGTCTTACCCCAGCTCTTAATGGAAATAAAGTATGCGCTTATAAAACCCCTTCTGGGCAAGGTAGTTGCTCAGTGGTTAGAGCTGCTCATGCACTGGGGAGCCAATTGAGATTCCAGTCTTGGGTAACTATCTGTGTGGAATTGACACGTCCTCCCCGCGTCTGCGAGGGGCTTCTGCCAGGTGCTGCAGTTTCCTCGCATTGTTCAAAGATGTGCAGGTCCTTATATGTGATTTGTGAAGCATTTCTTAAATGTTTCAATCCTGCCAGCATCCAGTGCCTTGGACAAAATAACTGGAGATGAATAAGAGATACTGTGCCTTTTGACACCATTTCCTGCTGGATTTTCATCAATCCTGCTTTGTATCGGTGACAACTTCCATGACCTTTTTTGATGCTATATCTGAATTGACAGTCTAGTTCCAAATATTTGTTGTGCAGTATTTCAAGGTCTCTGTTACAGCATACCCATGAATGTCCACTTCAAAAGATACTTCCATATCATAGAATCCCTACGGTGTGGAAACAAGCCCCTTGTGACCCAAGAGGTCCACGGCCACCTTCCAAAGAGCATCTCACCCTGACTCATCCCCCGACCCTTTCCTCAGTAACCCTACGTTTCCCATGACTAACACACCTAATCTACACATCCCTAAACACAATGGGCAAGTTTGGCATGGCCCATACACCGAGCCTGCACATCTTTGGACTGTGGGAGGAAACCAGAGCACCCAGCAGGAACCCATGCAGGCATGGGCAGAATGTACAAACTCCGCATAGAAAATCGTCCACCGGTGGGATCGAACCTGGGTCCCTGGCGCTGTGAGTCAGCAGTGCTCACCACTGAGCCACCGTGCTGCCCTTGGAGTTAGACAGAGCTTGCTTGTTCCTGGGTGGCCTCAAACTGCCAACCTCCACTTAGTGGCAAAAGTGCTGACCAACTGCACTCATCTTCACTGGTTTTTGCTTTGTATCATTGAATTCAATCCTTCAAACTCTATGATAAATATTTAAATTTCCATTGATATGTGAGCGTTGTTTTTAGTACGCAGTATTGGTTTATTATGTTTCATTGGTACATGATGAATATTGTATGTATATGCAAATGGGCAAGTTGGTAACGATGCAGTCCACAGACCTGGAGGATAATAACACTGTCCTTCAATCGCCCACGATGCCCTCTGCAAATTGGTAGAAAACAAAAATTTCTATAAAATTCATCTCTCCTCCCGTCAGTCGATCAAAATTAATTCAGGATTTTGTGCAGGCCAATAACCGTAAAATTACACGAGCCTAAACAAAACTACTGGCTCATATTAGTTCAGTAAAGTGAAAGGGCAACAATAGAGGTAGTAGGAACTGCAGATGCTGGAGAATCTGAGATAAGAAGGTGTAAAGCTGGATGAACACAGCAGGTCAAGCAGTATCATTCGGCTCTACACCTTGTTATCTCAGATTCTCCAGCGCCAATTTTCTGAAGCAGGGTCTCGTCCCGAAACATCAGCTTTCTTGCTTCTCTGATGCTGCTTGACCTGCTGTGTTCATCCAGCTCTCCACCTTGGGCAACAATAGAGTATGCTTTAAGTCACTAGATATGTTACGTGGGTTTGTCTTCCTTAGGGTGGAGTTAGTGGAACCGAAAAAGATGTCTCCCTCACAGCGTTTGTGACAAAAGAATTGCATCGTTCCTTGGCGGCCTTTCAACGGAAGAATATTCAGAGATTTCCCGAGTGGTAAGAATGTAACTTCTTTGACTTCTCTTTATCTCACTTTTTCCAACAATTGGAAAATAGATTTTAGAAATAACATGGAGCTGATGAAGTGTGAAAAGAAGAATAATTCCAAGCGGTGGTAGGAGTTGGTCAGTGAGGTGGGAGGAGTGGATAGGTGGATAGTCCACATTGAGGCTATTGAGTTGGAAGCTCCCGAGGCGGAATATGAGGTGCTGCTCCTCCAGTTTCTGGGTGGTTTGGTTGTGACACTGGAAGAGGCCCAGGATGGACATGTCGTCCAGGGAGTGGGAGGGGGAGTTGAAGTGATGCAATGATTTGGATATGAAAATAGAAGGTGTGGTTAGTAAGTTTCCCAATGATTGAAGGTGTAGTAGCCAGCCAAGAAGGTCACCTCAGAATGCAATGGGACATTGACAAGTGCCAATAAACTGAGGAATGGCAGGTGGTGTTGAGGTTAGACAAATGTGAGGTGCTACATTTTGGACAGGCAAATCAGGGCAGCACGTTTACACTGAAGGTTGTGGGGAGTGTTGATTAATAAAGAGACGCTGGAGTGCTGTTTCGTAGTTCCATCAAAGTACAGCCACCGGTAGAAAGGATATGAAGGAGACATTTGGTGTGCTCGCCTTTATCGGTCAGTGCATTGAGTATAGGAGTTTGGAGATCACTTAGCCACCATATAGGACGTTGGTTCGGCTGCTTTTGGAATACCCCAATCGATTTTGGTCTCCTTGCGAGAGGAAGGATGTCGGCGCAACATTGAGGGCCGAAGGGCCTGTTGTGCGCTGTATTGTTGTATGTTGTAAACTTGAAAGGGTTCAGAGAAGATCTACAAGGATGTTACGAGCATCGGAGGTTGGAGGTATACCGTGGGCTTGAACAGGCAGCTATTTCTTGGAACTTTGGAGTTCAGGGCTGACCATATGGAAGTTTATACAATTACGAGGGACGTGGATAGAGCGAACAGCCAAGATCTTTTCCCCGGGTTGCTGGAATCCAAAACTGGAGGGAATAGGTTAAAACTGAGAGAGGGAAGATTTAAAATGGACCGGATTTTTTTTCATAGTGGTGCATGTATGGAGTGAGCTGCCAGAGGAAGTGGTGGAGGCTTGTACGTTTAAAAGGCATGTGGATGGGTATATGAATAGGACGGGTTGACAGGAACATGGGCCAAATGCTGGCAAATGGGACTAAATTAACTTAGGATATCTGGTCAACACAGACAAATTGGGCCAAAGGATCTGTTTCCCGACTGTACATCTCTCTGATTCTAAGTGTCTTTTTTCTGAACTACGTGGCCCATAATTAGAAAAACTTGAATCAGGATTTGGGAATGTGACAATTCTAATTGGATTTGTTTGATGAAATTAACTCTGTAGGTAATGGTGGTTGAATTATGATTTGTCAAATTTGAGTTTATTGCAGCATCTTATAGAAGAGAGGAGACACATGTAATCACAATTGAAAATCAAAACTTGGTAAAATTTTGTATTGGAAATACATGACAAGCCATTGGAGGAGATTCATGACCATTGCATTCAAGTGAGAACAACAAATGCGATTCAGTGACTCAGTGAAACGGGATGCAGTGACTCAGTGAAACGGGATGCAGAGACTGAGGGTAATGGGTTGCAGTGGCTGAGTGAAATGGAATGCCGTGTCTCTGTGAATTGGGATGCGCTGAGTGTGGGGAATGGGATGCAGTGACTGAGGGAAATGGGATGCAGTGACTGAGGGAATGGAAATGCAGTGACTGTGGGAAATGGGATGCAGTGACTGAGTGAAATGGGCTGCAGTGAATGTGTGAACTGGGATGCAGTGACTCATGGAGATGGGATGCTGTGACTGAGTGAAATGGGATGCTGTGACTGAGGGTAATGGGAGGCAGTGACTGAGGGAAAGGAGATGCAGTGTCTGTGGGAAATGGCATGATGTGACTGAGAGAAATGGCATGCTGTGCCTGAAGGTTTTGGGATGCAGTGACTCTTAAATGGGATGCAGTGACTGCGTGAAGTGGGCTGCAGTGACTGTGCGAAATGGGTTGCAGTGACTGAGGAATGGAGATGCACTGACTGTGGGAAAAGGGGTGCTGTGACTGAGGGAAATGGGATGCAGTGTCTGATGGAAATGGGATCCAGTGACTGAGGGAAATGGGATGCAGTATCTGAGTGCAATGGGATGCAGTGAATGAGTGAAATGCGCTGCCCCAACTGAGTGAAATGGGATGCAGTAACGGAGGAAAGGAGATGCGGTGACTGTGGGAAATAGCATGCTGTGTCTGAGGGGAATGGGATGCAGTGACTGTGGAAATGGGATGCAGTGACTGTTAAATGGGCCGCAGTGACTGAGTGTAATGGGCAGCAGTGACTTCGTGAAATGGGATGCAGTGACTGAGGAAAGGAGATGCAGTGACTGTCTGAAATGGGACGCAGTGACTGAGCTAAATGGGATGCATGACTGATGGAAATGGGATGCAGTGACTGAGGGGAATGCGATGCAGTGACTCATGGAAATGGGATGCTGTGACTGTGGAAATGGGTTGCAGTGACTGAGTGAAATGGGCTGCAGTGACTGAGGGAAATGGATGCACAGTCTCAATTGAATGGGATTTCCTGTCTCCGTTAAATGGGATGCAGTGACTGAGTGAAATGGGATGCAGTGACTGAGTGAAATGGGATGCTGTGACTGAGGGAAAGGAGATGCCGTGACTGAGGGAAAGGAGATGAAGTGTCTGTGGGAAATGGCATACTGTGACTCAGGGTAATGTGATGCAGTGACTGAGGGGAATGAGATGCAGTGACTGTGAAATGGGCTGCAGTGTGTGTGTGTGAACTGTAATGCAGTGACTGTTTGATCTAGGATGCGGTGGCCGAGTGAAATGGGGTGCAGTGGCTGAGTGAAATGGGATGCAGTGACTGAGTGAAATGGGATGGAGTGACTGAGTGAAATGGGATGCAGTGACTGAGGGAAATGGGATGCAGTGACTGAGGGGAATGGGATGCACTGAGTGTGTGGAAATTTAATGCAGGGTCTGAGAAATACGGGAAACAGTGACTGATGAAAATGGGATGCAGTGACTGTGGGACATGGGATGCAGTGATTGTGTGAAATGTGATGCAGTGACTGTGTGATCTAGGATGCGGTGGCCGAGTGAAATGGGATGCAGTGGCTGAGTGAAATGGGATGCAGTAATTGGTGGAAATGGGATGCAGTGACTGAGGGAAATGGGATGCAGTGACTGTGTCAAATGGATGCAGTGACTGAGTGGAATGGGATGCAGTGACTGATGGAAATGTGATGCGGTGACTGACAGTAATTGGATGGAGTGACGGACGGTAATGGGATGCAGTGACTGAGGGAAATGGGACGCAGTGTCAGAGTGAAATAGGATGCAGTCAATGAGTGAAATGGCCTGCAGTGATTGAGTGAAGTGGGATGCAGTGACTGAGGGAAATGGGATGCAGTGGCTGAGTGAAATGGGATGCACTGACTCTTGGAAATGGGATGCAGTGACTGTTGGAAATGGATTGCAGTGACTGTTGGCAATGGGATGCAGTCACTGTTGGAAATGGGATGCAGTGACTGTGGGAAATGGGATGCAGTGACTGAGGAAAAGGAGATGCAGTGACTGTGGGAAATGGCATACTGTGACTCAGGGTAATGGGATGCAGTGACTGAGGGGAATGGGATGCAGTGACTGAGTGAAATGGGATACTGTGACTGAGGAAAGGAGATGCAGTGACTATGGGAAATGGGATGCAGTGACTAAGTGAAATGGGATGCAGTGACTGAGGGGAATGGGATGCAGTGACTGATGGTAATGGGATGCAGTGACTGATGGGAATGGGATGCAGTGTCTGAGGGAAATGGGATGCTGTGACTGAGCGTACTGTGATGCAATGACTGAGGGTAATGGGATGTAGTGACTGATGGTAATGGGATGCAGTGACTGAGGGAAATGGGAAGCGGTGACTGAGTGGAATGTGAAGCATTGAATCAGTGAAATGAGATGCAGTGACTGTTTGAAATGGGATGCAGTGGCTGTGTGAACTGGGATGCAGTGGCTGTGTGAACTGGGATGCGGTGACGTGTGAACTGGGATGTGGTGACTGTGTGAACTGGGATGCGGTGACTATGTGAACTGGGATGCAGTGGCTGAGTGAAATGGGATGCAGTGACTGAGTGGAATGGGATGCAGTGACTGAGTGGAATGGGATGCAGTGACTGAGTGAAATGAGATGCAGTGACTGATGGAAATGGTATGCAGTGACTGAGGGAAATGGGATGCAGTGACTGACGGAAATGGGATGGAGTGTCTGTTTGAAATGGGATCCTGCGACTGAAGTTAATGGGATGCAGTGACTGAGGGTAATGGGATGCAGTGACTGAGTGAAATGGGACGCAGTGACTGATGGGGAAAGAAGATGCAGTGACTGTGGGAAATGGCATACTGTGACTCAGGGTAATGGGATGCAGTGACTGAGGGGAATGGGATGCAGTGACTGAGGGACATGGGATGCAGTGACTGAGGGACATGGGATGCAGTGACTGAGGGACATGGGATGCAGTGACTGAGGGAAAGGAGATGCAGTGACTGTGGGAAATGGCATACTGTGACTCAGGTTAATGGGATGCAGTGACTGAGGGGAATGGGATGCACTGACTGAGGGACATGGGATGCACTGACTGAGGGACATGGGATGCAGTGACAGAGGTACTGGGAAGGAGTGACTGAGTTAATAGGGAATCAGTGCCCGAGCGGGCTTGGGGTGCAGTGACTGAGGGAAATGGGATACAGTGCCTGATCGAAAAGGGACGCACTGACTGTGTGAAATGGGATGCAGTGACTGAGGGACATTGGATCCTGTGAGACATGGACATGGGATGCAGTGACTGTGGGAAATGTGATGCAGTGATTGAGTGAAATGTGATGCAGTGATTGAGTGAAATGTGATGCAGTGACTGAGTGAAATGGGATGCAGTGACTGAGTGAAATGAGGTGCAGTGACTGAGGGAAATGGGATGCAGTGACTGTGGAAAGGAGATGCAGTGACTGAGGAAATGGGATGCAGTGACTGATGGAAATGGTATGCAGTGACTGAGGGAAATGGGATGCAGTGACTGAGTGAAATGGGATGCAGTGACTGAGTGAAATGGGATGCAGTGACTGAGGGTAATGGGATGCAGTGACTGAGTGAAATGGGATGCAGTGACTGAGGGGAATCGGATGCAGTGACTGAGTGAAATGGGATGCAGTGACTGAGGGTAATGGGATGCAGTGACTGAGGGTAATGGGATGCAGTGACTGAGGGTAATGGGATGCAGTGACTGAGTGAAATGCGATGCCGTGACTGAGGGGAATCGGATGCAGTGAATGAGGACAATGGGATGCAGTGACTGAGGGTAATGGGATGCAGTGACTGAGGGCAATGGGATGCAGTGACTTAGGGCGATGGGAGGCAGTGACTGAGGGGAATGTGATGCAGTGACTGAGGGAAATGATATGCGGTGACTGAGGGAAATGGGATGCAGTGTCTGTGAGATAGGGGAAACAGTGACTGAGGGACATGGGATGCAGTGACTCTGGTGAAGGAGATGCAATGATTGAGTGAAATGGGATGCAGTGATTGAATGAAATGGGAAGCACTGACTGAGTGAAATGGGATGCACTGACTGAGTTAAATGTGATTCAGTCACTGAGTGAAATGGGATGCAGTCAGTGAGTGAAATGTGTTGCAGTGACTGAGTGAAATGGGATGCAGTGACTGAGTGAAATGGGATGCAGTGACTGAGTGAAATGGGATGCAGTGACTGAGGGAAATGGGATGCAGTGACTGAGGGGAATGGGATGCAGTGAGTGTGTGGAAATTTAATGCAGGGTCTGAGAAATACGGGAAACAGTGACTGATGAAAATGGGATGCAGTGACTGTGGGAAATGGGATGCAGTGATTGTGTGAAATGTGATGCAGTGACTGAGTGAAATGTGATGCAGTGACAGAGTGAAATGGGCTGCAGTGACTGTTGGAAATGGGATGCAGTGACTGTGGTGAAGGAGATGCAGTGATTGAGTGAAATGGGATGCAGTGACTGAGTGAAATGAGATGCATTGACTGAGGGAAATGGGATGCAGTCAGTGAGTGAAATGTGTTGCAGTCACTGAGTGAAATGGGATGCAGTGACTGAGTGAAATGGGATGCAGTGACTGAGTGAAGTGGGATGCAGTGACTGAGGACAATGGGATGCAGCGACTGAGGGCAATGGGATGCAGCGACTAAGGGCAATGGGATGCAGTGACTGAGGGACATGGGATGCAGTGACTGAGGGACATGGGATGCAGTGACTGAGCGACATGGGATGCAGTGACTGAGGGACATGGGATGCAGTGACTGAGGGACATGGGATGCAGTGACTGAGGGAGATGGGACGCAGTGACTGATGGGGAAAGAAGATGCAGTGACTGTGGGAAATGGCATACTGTGACTCAGGGTAATGGGATGCAGTGACTGAGGGGAATGGGATGCAGTGAGTGTTGGAATTTGAATACAGCGTCTGAGAGATACGGGAAACAGTGACTGATGGAAATGGGATGCAGTGACTGTGGGACATGGGATGCAGTGATTGAGTGAAATGTGATGCAGTGACTGAGTGAAATGAGGTGCAGTGACTGAGGGAAATGGGATGCAGTGACTGTGGTGAAGGAGATGCAGTGATTGAGTGAAATGGGATGCAGTGACTGAGTGAAATGCGAAGCAGTGACCGCCTTAAATGGGATGCAGTGACTGCGTGAAATGGGACGCAGTGACTGAGTGAAATGGGATGCAGTGACTGACTGAAATGGGATGAAGTGACTGTGGGACGTGGGATGCAGTGACTGTGGGACGTGGGATGCAGTGACTGAGGGAAATGGATGCAGTGACTGAGAGACGTGTGATGCAGTGAATGACGGACGTGGGATGCAGTGACTGAGGGACATGGGATGCAGTGACTGCGTAAAATGGGATGCAGTGACTGAGTGAAATGAGATGCGGTGACTGAGGGAAATGGGATGCAGTGACTGAGGGACATGGGATGCAGTGACTGAGGGACATGGGATGCATCGACTGAGTGAAATGCGATGCAGAGACTGAGGGAAAGGAGATGCTCTGACTGTGGGAAATGGGATGCAGTGAGTGTGGGAAATTGAATGCAGTGTCTGTGAGATACGGGAAACAGTGACTGTTGGAAATGGGATGCAGTGACTGTGGTGAAGGAGATGCAATGATTGAGTGAAATGGGATGCACTGACTGAGTTAAATGTGATGCAGTGACTGAGTGAAATGTGATTCAGTCACTGAGTGAAATGGGATGCAGTCAGTGAGTGAAATGTGTTGCAGTGACTGAGTGAAATGGGATGCAGTGACTGAGTGAAATGGGATGCAGTGACTGAGTGAAATGGGATGCAGTGACTGAGTGAAATGGGATGCAGTGACTGAGGGAAATGGGATGCAGTGACTGAGTGAAATGGGATGCAGTGACTGAGGGAAATGGGATGCAGTGACTGATTGAAATGGGATGCAGTGACTGAGTGAAATGGAATTGCCGTGACTGTGGAAAGGAGATGCAGTGTCTGAGGAAATGGGACGCGGTGACGGATGGTAATGGGATGCTCTGACTGAGTGTAAAGTGAAGCATTGAGTGAAATGGGATGCAGTGGCTGTGTGAAATGGGATGCAGTGGCTGTGTGAAATGGGATGCAGTGGCTGTGTGAAATGGGATGCAGTGGCTGTGTGAAATGGGGTGCAGTGGCTGTGTGAACTGGGATGCAGTGACTGTGTGAATAGGGATGCAGTGACTGAGGGAAAGGAGATGCAGTGTCTGTTTGAAATGGGATGCTGCGACTCAAGTGAATGGGATGCCGTGTCTGTGGGGAATGGGATGCAGTGACTGTGGGGAATGTGATGCAGTGACTGAGGGACATGGGATGCAGTGACTGAGGGACATGGGATGCAGTGACTGAGCGATATGAGATGCCGAGACTGAATGAACTGGGATGCAGTGACTGATGGAAATGTGATTCAGTGACTGCGTGAAATGGGATGCAGTGAATGAGTGAAATGAGATGCAGTGACTGATGGAAAGGTGATGCAGTAACTGAAGGAAATAGGATGCAGTGACTGAGGGAAATGAGATGCAGTGTTTGTAGGAAGTAGGATGCAATCACTGAGTGAAATGCGATGCAGAGACTGAGGGAAAGGAGATGCTGTGACTATGGGAAATGGGATGCAGTGCGTGTTGGAAATTGAATGCAGCGTCTGTGAGATACGGGAAACAGTGACTGTTGGAAATGGGATTCAGTGACTGTGGTGAAGGAGATTTAGTGACTGAGGGAAATGGGATGCAGTGACTGAGGGAAATGGGATGCAGTGACTGATGGAAATGGGATGCAGTGTCTGAGGGAAATGGAATGCCGTGACTGAGGGAAATGGGATGCAGTGACTTACGGAAATGGGATGCAGTGACTGACGGAAATGGGATGAAGTGACTGATGGAAGTGGGATGCAGTGAATGAGTGAAATGCGATGCAGTGACTGAGTGAAATGGGCTGCAGTGACTGTTGGAAATGGGATGCAGTGACTGTGGTGAAGGAGATGCAGTGATTGAGTGAAATGGGATGCAGTGACTGAGTGAAATGCGAAGCAGTGACCGCCTTAAATGGGATGCAGTGACTGCGTGAAATGGGATGAAGTGAATGAGTGAAATGGGATGCAGTGACTGAAGGTAATGGGATGCAGTGACTGAGGGAAATGGATGCAGTGACTGAGGGACGTGGGATGCAGTGAATGACGGACTTGGGATGCAGTGATTGAGTGAAATGTGATGCAGTGATTGAGTGAAATGTGATGCAGTGACTGAGTGAAATGAGGTGCAGTGACTGAGGGAAATGGGATGCAGTGACTGTGGTGAAGGAGATGCAGTGATTGAGTGAAATGGGATGTAGTGACTGAGTGAAATGCGAAGCAGTGACCGCCTTAAATGGGATGCAGTGACTGCGTGAAATGGGACGCAATGACTGAGTGAAATGGGATGCAGTGACTGACTGAAATGGGATGAAGTGACTGTGGGACGTGGGATGCAGTGACTGTGGGACGTGGGATGCAGTGACTGAGGGAAATGGATGCAGTGACTGAGGGACGTGTGATGCAGTGAATGACGGACGTGGGATGCAGTGACTGAGGGACATGGGATGCAGTGACTGCGTAAAATGGGATGCAGTGACTGAGTGAAATGAGATGCGGTGACTGAGGGAAATGGGATGCAGTGACTGAGGGACATGGGATGCAGTGACTGAGGGACATGGGATGCAGTGACTGAGGGACATGGGATGCATCGACTGAGTGAAATGCGATGCAGAGACTGAGGGAAAGGAGATGCTCTGACTGTGGGAAATGGGATGCAGTGAGTGTGGGAAATTGAATGCAGTGTCTGTGAGATACGGGAAACAGTGACTGTTGGAAATGGGATGCAGTGACTGTGGTGAAGGAGATGCAATGATTGAGTGAAATGGGATGCACTGACTGAGTTAAATGTGATGCAGAGGCTGAATGAAATGGGATGCAGTGACTGAGTGAAATGTGATTCAGTCACTGAGTGAAATGGGATGCAGTCAGTGAGTGAAATGTGTTGCAGTGACTGAGTGAAATGGGATGCAGTGACTGAGTGAAATGGGATGCAGTGACTGAGTGAAATGGGATTGCCGAGACTGTGGAAAGGAGATGCAGTGTCTGAGGAAATGGGACGCGGTGACGGATGGTAATGGGATGCTCTGACTGAGTGTAAAGTGAAGCATTGAGTGAAATGGGATGCAGTGGCTGTGTGAAATGGGATGCAGTGGCTGTGTGAAATGGGATGCAGTGGCTGTGTGAAATGGGGTGCAGTGGCTGTGTGAACTGGGATGCAGTGACTGTGTGAATTGGGATGCAGTGACTGAGGGAAAGGAGATGCAGTGTCTGTTTGAAATGGGATGCTGCGACTCAAGTGAATGGGATGCCGTGTCTGTGGGGAATGGGATGCAGTGACTGTGGGGAATGTGATGCAGTGACTGAGGGACATGGGATGCAGTGACTGAGGGACATGGGATGCAGTGACTGAGCGATATGAGATGCCGAGACTGAATGAACTGGGATGCAGTGACTGATGGAAATGTGATTCAGTGACTGCGTGAAATGGGATGCAGTGAATGAGTGAAATGAGATGCAGTGACTGATGGAAAGGTGATGCAGTAACTGAAGGAAATAGGATGCAGTGACTGAGGGAAATGAGATGCAGTATTTGTAGGAAGTAGGATGCAATCACTGAGTGAAATGCGATGCAGAGACTGAGGGAAAGGAGATGCTGTGACTATGGGAAATGGGATGCACGGCGTGTTGGAAATTGAATGCAGCGTCTGTGAGATACGGGAAACAGTGACTGTTGGAAATGGGATTCAGTGACTGTGGTGAAGGAGATTTAGTGACTGAGGGAAATGGGATGCAGTGACTGAGGGAAATGGGATGCAGTGTCTGAGGGAAATGGAATGCCGTGACTGAGGGAAATGGAATGCCGTGACTGAGGGAAATGGGATGCAGTGACTGACGGAAATGGGATGAAGTGACTGACGGAAGTGGGATGCAGTGACTGAGTGAAATGCGATGCAGTGACTGAGTGAAATGGGCTGCAGTGACTGTTGGAAATGGGACGCAGTGACTGACGGAAGTGGGATGCAGTGACTGAGTGAAATGCGAAGCAGTGACCGCCTTAAATGGGATGCAGTGACTGCGTGAAATGGGATGAAGTGAATGAGTGAAATGGGATGCAGTGACTGAGGGTAATGGGATGCAGTGACTGATGGAAATGGTATGCAGTGACTGAGGGAAATGCGATGCCTTGACTGACGGAAATGGGATGCAGTGTCTGTTGGAAATGGGATCCTGCGACTGAAGGTAATGGGATGCAGTGACTGAGGGTAATGGGATGCAGTGACTGAGTGAAATGGGATGCAGTGACTGAGGGGAATCGGATGCAGTGAATGAGGACAATGGGATGCAGTGACTGAGGACAATGGGATGCAGTGACTGAGGGCAATGGGATGCAGTGATTTAGGACAATGGGATGCAGTGACTTAGTACAATGGGATGCAGTGACTGAGGGGAATGTGATGCAGTGACTGAGGGAAATGTGATGCAGTGACTGAGGGAAATTGGCTGCAGTGACTGGGAATTGGGATGCAGTGACTATGGGAAATGGGACGCAGTGACTGAGTGAAATGGGACGCAGTGACTGATGGAAAGGAGATGCAGTGACTCTGTGAAATGGGATGCAGTGACTGAGTGAAATGGGATGCAGTGACTGAGTGAAATGGGATTGCCGTGACTGTGGAAAGGAGATGCAGTGTCTGAGGAAATGGGACGCGGTGACGGATGGTAATGGGATGCTCTGACTGAGTGTGAAGTGAAGCATTGAGTGAAATGGGATGCAGTGGCTGTGTGAAATGGGATGCAGTGGCTGTGTGAAATGGGGTGCAGTGGCTGTGTGAACTGGGATGCAGTGACTGTGTGAATAGGGATGCAGTGACTGAGGGAAAGGAGATGCTGTGTCTATGGGAAATGGGATGCAGTGCGTGTGGGAAATTGAATGCAGCGTCTGTGAGATACGGGCACCAGTGACTGATGGAAATGGGATGCAGTGACTGTGGTGAAGGAGATGCAGTGACTGCGTGAAATGGGATGTAGTGACTGCGTGAAATGGGATGCAGTGACTGCGTGAAATGGGATGCAGTGACTGCGTGAAATGGGATGCAGTGACTGCGTGAAATCGGATGCAGTGACTGAGTGAAATGTGATTCAGTCACTGAGTGAAATGTGATTCCGTCATTGAGTGAAATGTGATGCACTCACTGTGTGAACTGTGATTCAGACAGTGAGTGAACTGTGATGCAGTGACTGAGTGAACTCTGATGCAGTGACTGAGTGAAATGGGATGCAGTGACTGAGTGAAATGGGATGCAGTGACTGAGTGAAATGGGATGCAGTGACTGAGGGAAATGGGACGCTTTGACTGAGGGAAATGGGACGCTTTGACTGAGGGAAATAGGACGCTTTGACTGAGGGAAATAGGACGCTTTGACTGAGGGAAATGGGATGCCTTGACTGAGGGAAATGGGGCGCAGTGACTGAGGGAAATGGGACGCTTTGACTGAGGGAAATGGGACGCTTTGACTGATGGAAATGGGATGCACTGACTGAGTGAAATGGGATGCACTGACTGAGTGAAATGGGATGCAGTCAGTGAGAGAAATGTGTTGCAGTCACTGAGTGAAATGGGATGCATTCCTGATTGAAATGGGCTGCACTGACTGAGAGAAATGGGCTGCAGAGACTGAGAGAAATGGGCTGCCGTGACTGAGAGAAATGGGCTGCCGTGACTGAGAGAAATGGGCTGCAGTGACTGAGAGAAATGGGCTGCAGTCACTGAGTGAAATCTGTTGTAGTCACTGAGTGAAATGTGATGCATCACTGACTTGAATGGGATGCAGTGACTGAGGGAAAAGGGATTCAGTATTTTTGGGAAGTAGGATGCAATCACTGAGTGAAATGCGATGCAGAGACTGAGGG
This sequence comes from Stegostoma tigrinum, assembly GCF_030684315.1. Lineage (NCBI taxonomy): Eukaryota > Metazoa > Chordata > Chondrichthyes > Orectolobiformes > Stegostomatidae > Stegostoma > Stegostoma tigrinum. The sequence goes on along the minus strand of NW_026728165.1, from coordinate 241,030 downwards.
AAAGGAGATGCTGTGAGTGTGGGAAATTGAATGCAGCGTGTGTGAGATACGGGGAACAGTGAGTGATGAAAATGGGATGCAGTGACTATGGTGAAGGAGATGCAGTGATTGAGTGAAATGGGATGCAGTGACAGAGTGAAATGGGATGCAGTGTCTGCGTGAAATGCGGTGCAGTGACTGCGTGAAATGCGGTGCAGTGACTGCGTGAAATGGGATGCAGTGACTGCTTCAAATGGGATGCAGTGACTGAGTGAAATGGGATGCAGTGACTGAGAGAAATGCGATGCAGTGACTGAGTGAAATGAGATGCACTGACTGATGGAAATTGGATGCAGTGACAGAGTGACATGAGCTGCAGTGACTGAGTGAAATGGGATGCAGTATTTTTGGGAAGTAGGATGTAATCACTGATTGAAATGAGATGCAGAGACTGTGGGAAGGGAGATGCTGAGTCTATGGGAAATTGGATACAGTGAGTGTCGGAAATTGAATGCAGCGTCTGTGAGATACGGGAACCAGTGACTGATGGAAATGGGATGCTGTGACTGTGGTGAAGGAGATGCAGTGATGGAGTGAATTGGGATGCAGTGACTGAGTGAAATGTGATGCAGTGACTGAGTGAAATGGGATGCATTACTGATTGAAATGGGCTGCACTGACTGAGCGAAATGGGCTGCAGAGACTGAGAGAAATGGGCTGCAGTGACTGAGAGAAATGGGATGCAGTGACTGAATGAAATGAGATGCACTGACTGAGCGAAATGGGATGCAGTATTTTTGGGAAGTAGGATGTAATCACTGATTGAAATGAGATGCAGAGACTGTGGAAAGGGAGATGCTGAGTCTATGGGAAATTGGATACAGTGAGTGTCGGAAATTGAATGCAGCGTCTGTGAGATACGGGAACCAGTGACTGATGGAAATGGGATGCTGTGACTGTGGTGAAGGAGATGCAGTGATGGAGTGAATTGGGATGCAGTGACTGAGTGAAATGTGATGCAGTGACTGAGTGAAATGTGATGCAGTGACTGAGTGAAATGTGATGCAGTGACTGCCTGAAATGCGATGCAGTGACTGCCTGAAATGCGATGCAGTGACTGCGTGAAATGCGATGCAGTGACTGCGTGAAATGCGATGCAGTGACTGCGTGAAATGGGATACAGTGACTATGTGAAATGGGACGCAGTGACTGACTGTAATGTGATTTAGTCACTGAGTGAAATGTGATTCCGTCACTGAGTGAAATATGATGCACTCACTGAGTGTACTGTGATTCAGTCACTGAGTGAACTGTGATGCAGTTACTGAGTGAAATGGGATGCAGTGGCTGAGTGAAATGGGATGCAGTGGCTGAGTGAAATGGGATGCAGTGGCTGAGTGAAATGAGATGCAGTGACTGAGTGAAATGAGATGCAGTGACTGAGTGAAACGGGGTGCAGTGACTGAGTGAAATAGACGGCAGTGACTGAGAGAAATGGGCTGCAGTCACTGAGTGAAATCTGTTGCTGTCTCTGAGTGAAATGTGCTGCATCACTGAGTTGAATGGGATGCAGTGACTGAGGGATATGAGATGCAGTGACTGAGGGAAAGGAGATGCAGTGACTGAGGGAAAAGGGATTCAGTATTTTTGGGAAGTAGGATGCAATCACTGAGTGAAATGCGATGCAGAGACTGTGGGAAAGGAGAAGCTGTGACTATGGGAAATGGGATGCAGTGACTGTGGGAAATTGAATGCAGTGTGTGTGAGATACGGGGAACAGTGAGTGATGAAAATGGGATGCGGTGACTATGGTGAAGGAGATGCAGTGACTGAGTGAAATGGGATGCAGTGTCTGCGTGAAATGCGGTGCAGTGACTGCATGAAATGCGGTGCAGTGACTGCGTGAAATGCGGTGCAGTGACTGCGTGAAATGGGATGCAGTGACTGCTTCAAATGGGATGCAGTGACTGAGTGAAATGGGATGCAGTGTCTGCGGGAAATGGGATGCAGTGACTGAGTGAAATGGGATGCATCACTGAGTGAAATGGGATGCATCACTGAGTGAAATGGGATGCATCACTGAGTGAAATGAGATGCAGTGACTGAGTGAAATGGGATGCAGTGACTGAGTGAAATGCGATGCAGTGACTGAGTGAAATGCGATGCAGTGACTGAGTGAAATGCGATGCAGTGAATGAGTGAAATGAGATGCACTGACTCATGGAAATTGGATGCAGTGACAGAGTGACATGAGCTGCAGTGACTGAGTGAAATGAGATGCATTGTTTGATGGAAATATGATGCAGTAACTGAGGGAAATGAGATGCATTGCTGAGGGAAATGGGATGCAGTGACCAAGGGAAATGGGATGCAGTGACTGAGTGAAATGAGATGCAGTGACTGAGCGAAATGGGATGCAGTATTTTTGGGAAGTAGGATGCAATCACTGATTGAAATGAGATGCAGAGACTGTGGGAAAGGAGATGCTGAGTCTCTGGGAAATGGGATACAGTGAGTGTCGGAAATTGAATGCAGTGTCTGTGAGATACGGGAACCAGTGACTGATGGAAATGGGATGCTGTGACTGTGGTGAAGGAGATGCAGTGATGGAGTGAATTGGGATGCAGTGACTGAGTGAAATGTGATGCAGTGACTGCGTGAAATGCGATGCAGTGACTGAGTGAAATGGGATGCAGTGACTACGTGAAATGGGACGCAGTGACTGACTGTAATGTGATTTAGTCACTGAGTGAAATGTGATTCCGTCACGGAGTGAAATATGATGGACTCACTGAGTGTACTGTGATTCAGTCACTGAGTGAAGTGTGAGCAGTTACTGAGTGAAATGGGATGCAGTGGCTGAGTGAAATGAGATGCAGTGACTGAGTGAAATGGGATGCAGTGACTGAGTGAAATGAGATGCAGTGACTGAGTGAAACGGGCTGAAGTGACTGAGTGAAATGGGCTGCAGTGACTGAGAGAAATGGGCTGCAGTCACTGAGTAAAATCTGTTGCTGTCTCTGAGTGAAATGTGATGCATCACTGAGTTGAATGGGATGCAGGGACTGAGTGAAATGAGATGCAGTGACTGATGGAAAAGGGATTCAGAATTTTTGGGAAGTAGGATGCAATCACTGAGTGAAATGCGATACAGAGACTGAGGGAAAGGAGATGCTGTGACTATGGGAAATGGGATGAAGTGAGTGTGGGAAATTGAAAGCAGCGTGTGTGAGATACGGGGAACAGTGAGTGATGAAAATGGGATGCAGTGACTGCGGTGAAGGAGATGCAGTGATTGAGTGAAATGGGATGCAGTGACTGAGTGAAATGGGATGCAGTGACTGAGTGAAGTGGGATGCAGTTACTGCGTGAAATGCGGTGCAGTTACTGCGTGAAATGCGGTGCAGTTACTGCGTGAAATGCGGTGCAGTAACTGCGTGAAATGGGATGCAGTGACTGAGTGCAGTGGGATGCAGTGACTGAGTGCAGTGGGATGCAGTGACTGAGTGAAATGGGATGCATCACTGAGTGAAATGGGATGCAGTGACTGACGGAAATGGGATGAAGTGACTGACGGAAGTGGGATGCAGTGACTGAGTGAAATGCGATGCAGTGACTGAGTGAAATGGGCTGCAGTGACTGTTGGAAATGGGACGCAGTGACTGACGGAAGTGGGATGCAGTGACTGAGTGAAATGCGAAGCAGTGACCGCCTTAAATGGGATGCAGTGACTGCGTGAAATGGGATGAAGTGAATGAGTGAAATGGGATGCAGTGACTGAGGGTAATGGGATGCAGTGACTGATGGAAATGGTATGCAGTGACTGAGGGAAATGCGATGCCTTGACTGACGGAAATGGGATGCAGTGTCTGTTGGAAATGGGATCCTGCGACTGAAGGTAATGGGATGCAGTGACTGAGGGTAATGGGATGCAGTGACTGAGTGAAATGGGATGCAGTGACTGAGGGGAATCGGATGCAGTGAATGAGGACAATGGGATGCAGTGACTGAGGACAATGGGATGCAGTGACTGAGGGCAATGGGATGCAGTGATTTAGGACAATGGGATGCAGTGACTTAGTACAATGGGATGCAGTGACTGAGGGGAATGTGATGCAGTGACTGAGGGAAATGTGATGCAGTGACTGAGGGAAATTGGCTGCAGTGACTGGGAATTGGGATGCAGTGACTATGGGAAATGGGACGCAGTGACTGAGTGAAATGGGACGCAGTGACTGATGGAAAGGAGATGCAGTGACTCTGTGAAATGGGATGCAGTGACTGAGTGAAATGGGATGCAGTGACTGAGTGAAATGGGATTGCCGTGACTGTGGAAAGGAGATGCAGTGTCGGAGGTAATGGGACGCGGTGACGGATGGTAATGGGATGCTCTGACTGAGTGTGAAGTGAAGCATTGAGTGAAATGGGATGCAGTGGCTGTGTGAAATGGGATGCAGTGGCTGTGTGAAATGGGGTGCAGTGGCTGTGTGAACTGGGATGCAGTGACTGTGTGAATAGGGATGCAGTGACTGAGGGAAAGGAGATGCTGTGTCTATGGGAAATGGGATGCAGTGCGTGTGGGAAATTGAATGCAGCGTCTGTGAGATACGGGCACCAGTGACTGATGGAAATGGGATGCAGTGACTGTGGTGAAGGAGATGCAGTGACTGCGTGAAATGGGATGCAGTGACTGCGTGAAATGGGATGCAGTGACTGCGTGAAATGGGATGCAGTGACTGCGTGAAATGGGATGCAGTGACTGCGTGAAATCGGATGCAGTGACTGAGTGAAATGTGATTCAGTCACTGAGTGAAATGTGATTCCGTCATTGAGTGAAATGTGATGCACTCACTGTGTGAACTGTGATTCAGACAGTGAGTGAACTGTGATGCAGTGACTGAGTGAACTCTGATGCAGTGACTGAGTGAAATGGGATGCAGTGACTGAGTGAAATGGGATGCAGTGACTTAGTGAAATGGGATGCAGTGACTGAGGGAAATGGGACGCTTTGACTGAGGGAAATAGGACGCTTTGACTGAGGGAAATAGGACGCTTTGACTGAGGGAAATGGGATGCCTTGACTGAGGGAAATGGGGCGCAGTGACTGAGGGAAATGGGACGCTTTGACTGAGGGAAATGGGACGCTTTGACTGATGGAAATGGGATGCACTGACTGAGTGAAATGGGATGCACTGACTGAGTGAAATGGGATGCAGTCAGTGAGAGAAATGTGTTGCAGTCACTGAGTGAAATGGGATGCATTCCTGATTGAAATGGGCTGCACTGACTGAGAGAAATGGGCTGCAGAGACTGAGAGAAATGGGCTGCAGTGACTGAGAGAAATGGGCTGCCGTGACTGAGAGAAATGGGCTGCAGTGACTGAGAGAAATGGGCTGCAGTCACTGAGTGAAATCTGTTGTAGTCACTGAGTGAAATGTGATGCATCACTGACTTGAATGGGATGCAGTGACTGAGGGAAAAGGGATTCAGTATTTTTGGGAAGTAGGATGCAATCACTGAGTGAAATGCGATGCAGAGACTGAGGGAAAGGAGATGCTGTGAGTGTGGGAAATTGAATGCAGCGTGTGTGAGATACGGGGAACAGTGAGTGATGAAAATGGGATGCAGTGACTATGGTGAAGGAGATGCAGTGATTGAGTGAAATGGGATGCAGTGACAGAGTGAAATGGGATGCAGTGTCTGCGTGAAATGCGGTGCAGTGACTGCGTGAAATGCGGTGCAGTGACTGCGTGAAATGGGATGCAGTGACTGCTTCAAATGGGATGCAGTGACTGAGTGAAATGGGATGCAGTGACTGAGAGAAATGCGATGCAGTGACTGAGTGAAATGAGATGCACTGACTGATGGAAATTGGATGCAGTGACAGAGTGACATGAGCTGCAGTGACTGAGTGAAATGGGATGCAGTATTTTTGGGAAGTAGGATGTAATCACTGATTGAAATGAGATGCAGAGACTGTGGGAAGGGAGATGCTGAGTCTATGGGAAATTGGATACAGTGAGTGTCGGAAATTGAATGCAGCGTCTGTGAGATACGGGAACCAGTGACTGATGGAAATGGGATGCTGTGACTGTGGTGAAGGAGATGCAGTGATGGAGTGAATTGGGATGCAGTGACTGAGTGAAATGTGATGCAGTGACTGAGTGAAATGGGATGCATTACTGATTGAAATGGGCTGCACTGACTGAGCAAAATGGGCTGCAGAGACTGAGAGAAATGGGCTGCAGTGACTGAGAGAAATGGGATGCAGTGACTGAATGAAATGAGATGCACTGACTGAGCGAAATGGGATGCAGTATTTTTGGGAAGTAGGATGTAATCACTGATTGAAATGAGATGCAGAGACTGTGGGAAGGGAGATGCTGAGTCTATGGGAAATTGGATACAGTGAGTGTCGGAAATTGAATGCAGCGTCTGTGAGATACGGGAACCAGTGACTGATGGAAATGGGATGCTGTGACTGTGGTGAAGGAGATGCAGTGATGGAGTGAATTGGGATGCAGTGACTGAGTGAAATGTGATGCAGTGACTGAGTGAAATGTGATGCAGTGACTGAGTGAAATGTGATGCAGTGACTGCCTGAAATGCGATGCAGTGACTGCCTGAAATGCGATGCAGTGACTGCGTGAAATGCGATGCAGTGACTGCGTGAAATGGGATACAGTGACTATGTGAAATGGGACGCAGTGACTGACTGTAATGTGATTTAGTCACTGAGTGAAATGTGATTCCGTCACTGAGTGAAATATGATGCACTCACTGAGTGTACTGTGATTCAGTCACTGAGTGAACTGTGATGCAGTTACTGAGTGAAATGGGATGCAGTGGCTGAGTGAAATGGGATGCAGTGGCTGAGTGAAATGGGATGCAGTGGCTGAGTGAAATGAGATGCAGTGACTGAGTGAAATGAGATGCAGTGACTGAGTGAAACGGGGTGCAGTGACTGAGTGAAATGAGATGCAGTGACTGAGTGAAACGGGGTGCAGTGACTGAGTGAAATAGACGGCAGTGACTGAGAGAAATGGGCTGCAGTCACTGAGTGAAATCTGTTGCTGTCTCTGAGTGAAATGTGCTGCATCACTGAGTTGAATGGGATGCAGTGACTGAGGGATATGAGATGCAGTGACTGAGGGAAAGGAGATGCAGTGACTGAGGGAAAAGGGATTCAGTATTTTTGGGAAGTAGGATGCAATCACTGAGTGAAATGCGATGCAGAGACTGTGGGAAAGGAGAAGCTGTGACTATGGGAAATGGGATGCAGTGACTGTGGGAAATTGAATGCAGTGTGTGTGAGATACGGGGAACAGTGAGTGATGAAAATGGGATGCGGTGACTATGGTGAAGGAGATGCAGTGACTGAGTGAAATGGGATGCAGTGACTGCGTGAAATGGGATGTAGTGACTGCATGAAATGGGATGCAGTGACTGCGTGAAATGGGATGCAGTGACTGCGTGAAATGGGATGCAGTGACTGCGTGAAATCGGATGCAGTGACTGAGTGAAATGTGATTCAGTCACTGAGTGAAATGTGATTCCGTCATTGAGTGAAATGTGATGCACTCACTGTGTGAACTGTGATTCAGACAGTGAGTGAACTGTGATGCAGTGACTGAGTGAACTCTGATGCAGTGACTGAGTGAAATGCGATGCAGTGACTGAGTGAAATGCGATGCAGTGAATGAGTGAAATGAGATGCACTGACTGATGGAAATTGGATGCAGTGACAGAGTGACATGAGCTGCAGTGACTGAGTGAAATGAGATGCATTGTTTGATGGAAATATGATGCAGTAACTGAGGGAAATGAGATGCATTGCTGAGGGAAATGGGATGCAGTGACCAAGGGAAATGGGATGCAGTGACTGAGTGAAATGAGATGCAGTGACTGAGCGAAATGGGATGCAGTATTTTTGGGAAGTAGGATGCAATCACTGATTGAAATGAGATGCAGAGACTGTGGGAAAGGAGATGCTGAGTCTCTGGGAAATGGGATACAGTGAGTGTCAGAAATTGAATGCAGTGTCTGTGAGATACGGGAACCAGTGACTGATGGAAATGGGATGCTGTGACTGTGGTGAAGGAGATGCAGTGATGGAGTGAATTGGGATGCAGTGACTGAGTGAAATGTGATGCAGTGACTGCGTGAAATGCGATGCAGTGACTGAGTGAAATGGGATGCAGTGACTACGTGAAATGGGACGCAGTGACTGACTGTAATGTGATTTAGTCACTGAGTGAAATGTGATTCCGTCACGGAGTGAAATATGATGGACTCACTGAGTGTACTGTGATTCAGTCACTGAGTGAAGTGTGAGCAGTTACTGAGTGAAATGGGATGCAGTGGCTGAGTGAAATGAGATGCAGTGACTGAGTGAAATGGGATGCAGTGACTGAGTGAAATGAGATGCAGTGACTGAGTGAAACGGGCTGAAGTGACTGAGTGAAATGGGCTGCAGTGACTGAGAGAAATGGGCTGCAGTCACTGAGTGAAATCTGTTGCTGTCTCTGAGTGAAATGTGATGCATCACTGAGTTGAATGGGATGCAGGGACTGAGTGAAATGAGATGCAGTGACTGAGGGAAAAGGGATTCAGAATTTTTGGGAAGTAGGATGCAATCACTGAGTGAAATGCGATACAGAGACTGAGGGAAAGGAGATGCTGTGACTATGGGAAATGGGATGAAGTGAGTGTGGGAAATTGAAAGCAGCGTGTGTGAGATACGGGGAACAGTGAGTGATGAAAATGGGATGCAGTGACTGCGGTGAAGGAGATGCAGTGATTGAGTGAAATGGGATGCAGTGACTGAGTGAAATGGGATGCAGTGACTGAGTGAAGTGGGATGCAGTTACTGCGTGAAATGCGGTGCAGTTACTGCGTGAAATGCGGTGCAGTTACTGCGTGAAATGCGGTGCAGTAACTGCGTGAAATGGGATGCAGTGACTGAGTGCAGTGGGATGCAGTGACTGAGTGCAGTGGGATGCAGTGACTGAGTGAAATGGGATGCATCACTGAGTGAAATGGGATGCAGTGACTGACGGAAATGGGATGAAGTGACTGACGGAAGTGGGATGCAGTGACTGAGTGAAATGCGATGCAGTGACTGAGTGAAATGGGCTGCAGTGACTGTTGGAAATGGGACGCAGTGACTGACGGAAGTGGGATGCAGTGACTGAGTGAAATGCGAAGCAGTGACCGCCTTAAATGGGATGCAGTGACTGCGTGAAATGGGATGAAGTGAATGAGTGAAATGGGATGCAGTGACTGAGGGTAATGGGATGCAGTGACTGATGGAAATTGGCTGCAGTGACTGGGAATTGGGATGCAGTGACTATGGGAAATGGGACGCAGTGACTGAGTGAAATGGGACGCAGTGACTGATGGAAAGGAGATGCAGTGACTCTGTGAAATGGGATGCAGTGACTGAGTGAAATGGGATGCAGTGACTGAGTGAAATGGGATTGCCGTGACTGTGGAAAGGAGATGCAGTGTCTGAGGAAATGGGACGCGGTGACGGATGGTAATGGGATGCTCTGACTGAGTGTGAAGTGAAGCATTGAGTGAAATGGGATGCAGTGGCTGTGTGAAATGGGATGCAGTGGCTGTGTGAAATGGGGTGCAGTGGCTGTGTGAACTGGGATGCAGTGACTGTGTGAATAGGGATGCAGTGACTGAGGGAAAGGAGATTCTGTGTCTATGGGAAATGGGATGCAGTGCGTGTGGGAAATTGAATGCAGCGTCTGTGAGATACGGGCACCAGTGACTGATGGAAATGGGATGCAGTGACTGTGGTGAAGGAGATGCAGTGACTGCGTGAAATGTGATGCAGTGACTGAGTGAAATGTGATGCAGTGACTGAGTGAAATGTGATGCAGTGACTGCCTGAAATGCGATGCAGTGACTGCCTGAAATGCGATGCAGTGACTGCGTGAAATGCGATGCAGTGACTGCGTGAAATGGGATACAGTGACTATGTGAAATGGGACGCAGTGACTGACTGTAATGTGATTTAGTCACTGAGTGAAATGTGATTCCGTCACTGAGTGAAATATGATGCACTCACTGAGTGTACTGTGATTCAGTCACTGAGTGAACTGTGATGCAGTTACTGAGTGAAATGGGATGCAGTGGCTGAGTGAAATGGGATGCAGTGGCTGAGTGAAATGGGATGCAGTGGCTGAGTGAAATGAGATGCAGTGACTGAGTGAAATGAGATGCAGTGACTGAGTGAAACGGGGTGCAGTGACTGAGTGAAATGAGATGCAGTGACTGAGTGAAACGGGGTGCAGTGACTGAGTGAAATAGACGGCAGTGACTGAGAGAAATGGGCTGCAGTCACTGAGTGAAATCTGTTGCTGTCTCTGAGTGAAATGTGCTGCATCACTGAGTTGAATGGGATGCAGTGACTGAGGGATATGAGATGCAGTGACTGAGGGAAAGGAGATGCAGTGACTGAGGGAAAAGGGATTCAGTATTTTTGGGAAGGAGGATGCAATCACTGAGTGAAATGCGATGCAGAGACTGTGGGAAAGGAGAAGCTGTGACTATGGGAAATGGGATGCAGTGACTGTGGGAAATTGAATGCAGTGTGTGTGAGATACGGGGAACAGTGAGTGATGAAAATGGGATGCGGTGACTATGGTGAAGGAGATGCAGTGACTGAGTGAAATGGGATGCAGTGACTGCGTGAAATGGGATGTAGTGACTGCATGAAATGGGATGCAGTGACTGCGTGAAATGGGATGCAGTGACTGCGTGAAATGGGATGCAGTGACTGCGTGAAATCGGATGCAGTGACTGAGTGAAATGTGATTCAGTCACTGAGTGAAATGTGATTCCGTCATTGAGTGAAATGTGATGCACTCACTGTGTGAACTGTGATTCAGACAGTGAGTGAACTGTGATGCAGTGACTGAGTGAACTCTGATGCAGTGACTGAGTGAAATGCGATGCAGTGACTGAGTGAAATGCGATGCAGTGAATGAGTGAAATGAGATGCACTGACTGATGGAAATTGGATGCAGTGACAGAGTGACATGAGCTGCAGTGACTGAGTGAAATGAGATGCATTGTTTGATGGAAATATGATGCAGTAACTGAGGGAAATGAGATGCATTGCTGAGGGAAATGGGATGCAGTGACCAAGGGAAATGGGATGCAGTGACTGAGTGAAATGAGATGCAGTGACTGAGCGAAATGGGATGCAGTATTTTTGGGAAGTAGGATGCAATCACTGATTGAAATGAGATGCAGAGACTGTGGGAAAGGAGATGCTGAGTCTCTGGGAAATGGGATACAGTGAGTGTCGGAAATTGAATGCAGTGTCTGTGAGATACGGGAACCAGTGACTGATGGAAATGGGATGCTGTGACTGTGGTGAAGGAGATGCAGTGATGGAGTGAATTGGGATGCAGTGACTGAGTGAAATGTGATGCAGTGACTGCGTGAAATGCGATGCAGTGACTGAGTGAAATGGGATGCAGTGACTACGTGAAATGGGACGCAGTGACTGACTGTAATGTGATTTAGTCACTGAGTGAAATGTGATTCCGTCACGGAGTGAAATATGATGGACTCACTGAGTGTACTGTGATTCAGTCACTGAGTGAAGTGTGAGCAGTTACTGAGTGAAATGGGATGCAGTGGCTGAGTGAAATGAGATGCAGTGACTGAGTGAAATGGGATGCAGTGACTGAGTGAAATGAGATGCAGTGACTGAGTGAAACGGGCTGAAGTGACTGAGTGAAATGGGCTGCAGTGACTGAGAGAAATGGGCTGCAGTCACTGAGTGAAATCTGTTGCTGTCTCTGAGTGAAATGTGATGCATCACTGAGTTGAATGGGATGCAGGGACTGAGTGAAATGAGATGCAGTGACTGAGGGAAAAGGGATTCAGAATTTTTGGGAAGTAGGATGCAATCACTGAGTGAAATGCGATACAGAGACTGAGGGAAAGGAGATGCTGTGACTATGGGAAATGGGATGAAGTGAGTGTGGGAAATTGAAAGCAGCGTGTGTGAGATACGGGGAACAGTGAGTGATGAAAATGGGATGCAGTGACTGCGGTGAAGGAGATGCAGTGATTGAGTGAAATGGGATGCAGTGACTGAGTGAAATGGGATGCAGTGACTGAGTGAAGTGGGATGCAGTTACTGCGTGAAATGCGGTGCAGTTACTGCGTGAAATGCGGTGCAGTTACTGCGTGAAATGCGGTGCAGTAACTGCGTGAAATGGGATGCAGTGACTGAGTGCAGTGGGATGCAGTGACTGAGTGCAGTGGGATGCAGTGACTGAGTGAAATGGGATGCATCACTGAGTGAAATGGGATGCAGTGACTGACGGAAATGGGATGAAGTGACTGACGGAAGTGGGATGCAGTGACTGAGTGAAATGCGATGCAGTGACTGAGTGAAATGGGCTGCAGTGACTGTTGGAAATGGGACGCAGTGACTGACGGAAGTGGGATGCAGTGACTGAGTGAAATGCGAAGCAGTGACCGCCTTAAATGGGATGCAGTGACTGCGTGAAATGGGATGAAGTGAATGAGTGAAATGGGATGCAGTGACTGAGGGTAATGGGATGCAGTGACTGATGGAAATTGGCTGCAGTGACTGGGAATTGGGATGCAGTGACTATGGGAAATGGGACGCAGTGACTGAGTGAAATGGGACGCAGTGACTGATGGAAAGGAGATGCAGTGACTCTGTGAAATGGGATGCAGTGACTGAGTGAAATGGGATGCAGTGACTGAGTGAAATGGGATTGCCGTGACTGTGGAAAGGAGATGCAGTGTCTGAGGAAATGGGACGCGGTGACGGATGGTAATGGGATGCTCTGACTGAGTGTGAAGTGAAGCATTGAGTGAAATGGGATGCAGTGGCTGTGTGAAATGGGATGCAGTGGCTGTGTGAAATGGGGTGCAGTGGCTGTGTGAACTGGGATGCAGTGACTGTGTGAATAGGGATGCAGTGACTGAGGGAAAGGAGATTCTGTGTCTATGGGAAATGGGATGCAGTGCGTGTGGGAAATTGAATGCAGCGTCTGTGAGATACGGGCACCAGTGACTGATGGAAATGGGATGCAGTGACTGTGGTGAAGGAGATGCAGTGACTGCGTGAAATGTGATGCAGTGACTGAGTGAAATGTGATGCAGTGACTGAGTGAAATGTGATGCAGTGACTGCCTGAAATGCGATGCAGTGACTGCCTGAAATGCGATGCAGTGACTGCGTGAAATGCGATGCAGTGACTGCGTGAAATGGGATACAGTGACTATGTGAAATGGGACGCAGTGACTGACTGTAATGTGATTTAGTCACTGAGTGAAATGTGATTCCGTCACTGAGTGAAATATGATGCACTCACTGAGTGTACTGTGATTCAGTCACTGAGTGAACTGTGATGCAGTTACTGAGTGAAATGGGATGCAGTGGCTGAGTGAAATGGGATGCAGTGGCTGAGTGAAATGGGATGCAGTGGCTGAGTGAAATGAGATGCAGTGACTGAGTGAAATGAGATGCAGTGACTGAGTGAAACGGGGTGCAGTGACTGAGTGAAATGAGATGCAGTGACTGAGTGAAACGGGGTGCAGTGACTGAGTGAAATAGACGGCAGTGACTGAGAGAAATGGGCTGCAGTCACTGAGTGAAATCTGTTGCTGTCTCTGAGTGAAATGTGCTGCATCACTGAGTTGAATGGGATGCAGTGACTGAGGGATATGAGATGCAGTGACTGAGGGAAAGGAGATGCAGTGACTGAGGGAAAAGGGATTCAGTATTTTTGGGAAGTAGGATGCAATCACTGAGTGAAATGCGATGCAGAGACTGTGGGAAAGGAGAAGCTGTGACTATGGGAAATGGGATGCAGTGACTGTGGGAAATTGAATGCAGTGTGTGTGAGATACGGGGAACAGTGAGTGATGAAAATGGGATGCGGTGACTATGGTGAAGGAGATGCAGTGACTGAGTGAAATGGGATGCAGTGACTGCGTGAAATGGGATGTAGTGACTGCATGAAATGGGATGCAGTGACTGCGTGAAATGGGATGCAGTGACTGCGTGAAATGGGATGCAGTGACTGCGTGAAATCGGATGCAGTGACTGAGTGAAATGTGATTCAGTCACTGAGTGAAATGTGATTCCGTCATTGAGTGAAATGTGATGCACTCACTGTGTGAACTGTGATTCAGACAGTGAGTGAACTGTGATGCAGTGACTGAGTGAACTCTGATGCAGTGACTGAGTGAAATGCGATGCAGTGACTGAGTGAAATGCGATGCAGTGAATGAGTGAAATGAGATGCACTGACTGATGGAAATTGGATGCAGTGACAGAGTGACATGAGCTGCAGTGACTGAGTGAAATGAGATGCATTGTTTGATGGAAATATGATGCAGTAACTGAGGGAAATGAGATGCATTGCTGAGGGAAATGGGATGCAGTGACCAAGGGAAATGGGATGCAGTGACTGAGTGAAATGAGATGCAGTGACTGAGCGAAATGGGATGCAGTATTTTTGGGAAGTAGGATGCAATCACTGATTGAAATGAGATGCAGAGACTGTGGGAAAGGAGATGCTGAGTCTCTGGGAAATGGGATACAGTGAGTGTCGGAAATTGAATGCAGTGTCTGTGAGATACGGGAACCAGTGACTGATGGAAATGGGATGCTGTGACTGTGGTGAAGGAGATGCAGTGATGGAGTGAATTGGGATGCAGTGACTGAGTGAAATGTGATGCAGTGACTGCGTGAAATGCGATGCAGTGACTGAGTGAAATGGGATGCAGTGACTACGTGAAATGGGACGCAGTGACTGACTGTAATGTGATTTAGTCACTGAGTGAAATGTGATTCCGTCACGGAGTGAAATATGATGGACTCACTGAGTGTACTGTGATTCAGTCACTGAGTGAAGTGTGAGCAGTTACTGAGTGAAATGGGATGCAGTGGCTGAGTGAAATGAGATGCAGTGACTGAGTGAAATGGGATGCAGTGACTGAGTGAAATGAGATGCAGTGACTGAGTGAAACGGGCTGAAGTGACTGAGTGAAATGGGCTGCAGTGACTGAGAGAAATGGGCTGCAGTCACTGAGTGAAATCTGTTGCTGTCTCTGAGTGAAATGTGATGCATCACTGAGTTGAATGGGATGCAGGGACTGAGTGAAATGAGATGCAGTGACTGAGGGAAAAGGGATTCAGAATTTTTGGGAAGTAGGATGCAATCACTGAGTGAAATGCGATACAGAGACTGAGGGAAAGGAGATGCTGTGACTATGGGAAATGGGATGAAGTGAGTGTGGGAAATTGAAAGCAGCGTGTGTGAGATACGGGGAACAGTGAGTGATGAAAATGGGATGCAGTGACTGCGGTGAAGGAGATGCAGTGATTGAGTGAAATGGGATGCAGTGACTGAGTGAAATGGGATGCAGTGACTGAGTGAAGTGGGATGCAGTTACTGCGTGAAATGCGGTGCAGTTACTGCGTGAAATGCGGTGCAGTTACTGCGTGAAATGCGGTGCAGTAACTGCGTGAAATGGGATGCAGTGACTGAGTGCAGTGGGATGCAGTGACTGAGTGCAGTGGGATGCAGTGACTGAGTGAAATGGGATGCATCACTGAGTGAAATGGGATGCAGTGACTGACGGAAATGGGATGAAGTGACTGACGGAAGTGGGATGCAGTGACTGAGTGAAATGCGATGCAGTGACTGAGTGAAATGGGCTGCAGTGACTGTTGGAAATGGGACGCAGTGACTGACGGAAGTGGGATGCAGTGACTGAGTGAAATGCGAAGCAGTGACCGCCTTAAATGGGATGCAGTGACTGCGTGAAATGGGATGAAGTGAATGAGTGAAATGGGATGCAGTGACTGAGGGTAATGGGATGCAGTGACTGATGGAAATTGGCTGCAGTGACTGGGAATTGGGATGCAGTGACTATGGGAAATGGGACGCAGTGACTGAGTGAAATGGGACGCAGTGACTGATGGAAAGGAGATGCAGTGACTCTGTGAAATGGGATGCAGTGACTGAGTGAAATGGGATGCAGTGACTGAGTGAAATGGGATTGCCGTGACTGTGGAAAGGAGATGCAGTGTCTGAGGAAATGGGACGCGGTGACGGATGGTAATGGGATGCTCTGACTGAGTGTGAAGTGAAGCATTGAGTGAAATGGGATGCAGTGGCTGTGTGAAATGGGATGCAGTGGCTGTGTGAAATGGGGTGCAGTGGCTGTGTGAACTGGGATGCAGTGACTGTGTGAATAGGGATGCAGTGACTGAGGGAAAGGAGATTCTGTGTCTATGGGAAATGGGATGCAGTGCGTGTGGGAAATTGAATGCAGCGTCTGTGAGATACGGGCACCAGTGACTGATGGAAATGGGATGCAGTGACTGTGGTGAAGGAGATGCAGTGACTGCGTGAAATGGGATGTAGTGACTGCGTGAAATGGGATGCAGTGACTGCGTGAAATGGGATGCAGTGACTGCGTGAAATGGGATGCAGTGACTGCGTGAAATCGGATGCAGTGACTGAGTGAAATGTGATTCAGTCACTGAGTGAAATGTGATTCCGTCATTGAGTGAAATGTGATGCACTCACTGTGTGAACTGTGATTCAGACAGTGAGTGAACTGTGATGCAGTGACTGAGTGAACTCTGATGCAGTGACTGAGTGAAATGCGATGCAGTGACTGAGTGAAATGCGATGCAGTGAATGAGTGAAATGAGATGCACTGACTGATGGAAATTGGATGCAGTGACAGAGTGACATGAGCTGCAGTGACTGAGTGAAATGAGATGCATTGTTTGATGGAAATATGATGCAGTAACTGAGGGAAATGAGATGCATTGCTGAGGGAAATGGGATGCAGTGACCAAGGGAAATGGGATGCAGTGACTGAGTGAAATGAGATGCAGTGACTGAGCGAAATGGGATGCAGTATTTTTGGGAAGTAGGATGCAATCACTGATTGAAATGAGATGCAGAGACTGTGGGAAAGGAGATGCTGAGTCTCTGGGAAATGGGATACAGTGAGTGTCGGAAATTGAATGCAGTGTCTGTGAGATACGGGAACCAGTGACTGATGGAAATGGGATGCTGTGACTGTGGTGAAGGAGATGCAGTGATGGAGTGAATTGGGATGCAGTGACTGAGTGAAATGTGATGCAGTGACTGCGTGAAATGCGATGCAGTGACTGAGTGAAATGGGATGCAGTGACTACGTGAAATGGGACGCAGTGACTGACTGTAATGTGATTTAGTCACTGAGTGAAATGTGATTCCGTCACGGAGTGAAATATGATGGACTCACTGAGTGTACTGTGATTCAGTCACTGAGTGAAGTGTGAGCAGTTACTGAGTGAAATGGGATGCAGTGGCTGAGTGAAATGAGATGCAGTGACTGAGTGAAATGGGATGCAGTGACTGAGTGAAATGAGATGCAGTGACTGAGTGAAACGGGCTGAAGTGACTGAGTGAAATGGGCTGCAGTGACTGAGAGAAATGGGCTGCAGTCACTGAGTGAAATCTGTTGCTGTCTCTGAGTGAAATGTGATGCATCACTGAGTTGAATGGGATGCAGGGACTGAGTGAAATGAGATGCAGTGACTGAGGGAAAAGGGATTCAGAATTTTTGGGAAGTAGGATGCAATCACTGAGTGAAATGCGATACAGAGACTGAGGGAAAGGAGATGCTGTGACTATGGGAAATGGGATGAAGTGAGTGTGGGAAATTGAAAGCAGCGTGTGTGAGATACGGGGAACAGTGAGTGATGAAAATGGGATGCAGTGACTGCGGTGAAGGAGATGCAGTGATTGAGTGAAATGGGATGCAGTGACTGAGTGAAATGGGATGCAGTGACTGAGTGAAGTGGGATGCAGTTACTGCGTGAAATGCGGTGCAGTTACTGCGTGAAATGCGGTGCAGTTACTGCGTGAAATGCGGTGCAGTTACTGCGTGAAATGCGGTGCAGTAACTGCGTGAAATGGGATGCAGTGACTGAGTGCAGTGGGATGATGTGACTGAGTGCAGTGGGATGCAGTGACTGAGTGAAATGGGATGCATCACTGAGTGAAATGGGATGCAGTGACTGAGTGAAATGGGATGCAGTGACTGAGTGAAATGCGATGCAGTGACTGAGTGAAATGCGATGCAGTGACTGAGTGAAATGCGATGCAGTGAATGAGTGAAATGAGATGCACTGACTGATGGAAATTGGATGCAGTGACAGAGTGACATGAGCTGCAGTGACTGAGTGAAATGAGATGCATTGTTTGATGGAAATATGATGCAGTAACTGAGGGAAATGAGATGCATTGCTGAGGGAAATGGGATGCAGTGACCAAGGGAAATGGGATGCAGTGACTGAGTGAAATGAGATGCAGTGACTGAGCGAAATGGGATGCAGTATTTTTGGGAAGTAGGATGCAATCACTGATTGAAATGAGATGCAGAGACTGTGGGAAAGGAGATGCTGAGTCTCTGGGAAATGGGATACAGTGAGTGTCGGAAATTGAATGCAGTGTCTGTGAGATACGGGAACCAGTGACTGATGGAAATGGGATGCTGTGACTGTGGTGAAGGAGATGCAGTGATGGAGTGAATTGGGATGCAGTGACTGAGTGAAATGTGATGCAGTGACTGCGTGAAATGCGATGCAGTGACTGAGTGAAATGGGATGCAGTGACTACGTGAAATGGGACGCAGTGACTGACTGTAATGTGATTTAGTCACTGAGTGAAATGTGATTCCGTCACGGAGTGAAATATGATGGACTCACTGAGTGTACTGTGATTCAGTCACTGAGTGAAGTGTGAGCAGTTACTGAGTGAAATGGGATGCAGTGGCTGAGTGAAATGAGATGCAGTGACTGAGTGAAATGGGATGCAGTGACTGAGTGAAATGAGATGCAGTGACTGAGTGAAACGGGCTGAAGTGACTGAGTGAAATGGGCTGCAGTGACTGAGAGAAATGGGCTGCAGTCACTGAGTGAAATCTGTTGCTGTCTCTGAGTGAAATGTGATGCATCACTGAGTTGAATGGGATGCAGGGACTGAGTGAAATGAGATGCAGTGACTGAGGGAAAAGGGATTCAGAATTTTTGGGAAGTAGGATGCAATCACTGAGTGAAATGCGATACAGAGACTGAGGGAAAGGAGATGCTGTGACTATGGGAAATGGGATGAAGTGAGTGTGGGAAATTGAAAGCAGCGTGTGTGAGATACGGGGAACAGTGAGTGATGAAAATGGGATGCAGTGACTGCGGTGAAGGAGATGCAGTGATTGAGTGAAATGGGATGCAGTGACTGAGTGAAATGGGATGCAGTGACTGAGTGAAGTGGGATGCAGTTACTGCGTGAAATGCGGTGCAGTTACTGCGTGAAATGCGGTGCAGTAACTGCGTGAAATGGGATGCAGTGACTGAGTGCAGTGGGATGCAGTGACTGAGTGCAGTGGGATGCAGTGACTGAGTGAAATGGGATGCATCACTGAGTGAAATGGGATGCAGTGACTGACGGAAATGGGATGAAGTGACTGACGGAAGTGGGATGCAGTGACTGAGTGAAATGCGATGCAGTGACTGAGTGAAATGGGCTGCAGTGACTGTTGGAAATGGGACGCAGTGACTGACGGAAGTGGGATGCAGTGACTGAGTGAAATGCGAAGCAGTGACCGCCTTAAATGGGATGCAGTGACTGCGTGAAATGGGATGAAGTGAATGAGTGAAATGGGATGCAGTGACTGAGGGTAATGGGATGCTGTGACTGAGGGTAATGGGATGCAGTGACTGATGGAAATTGGCTGCAGTGACTGGGAATTGGGATGCAGTGACTATGGGAAATGGGACGCAGTGACTGAGTGAAATGGGACGCAGTGACTGATGGAAAGGAGATGCAGTGACTCTGTGAAATGGGATGCAGTGACTGAGTGAAATGGGATGCAGTGACTGAGTGAAATGGGATTGCCGTGACTGTGGAAAGGAGATGCAGTGTCTGAGGAAATGGGACGCGGTGACGGATGGTAATGGGATGCTCTGACTGAGTGTGAAGTGAAGCATTGAGTGAAATGGGATGCAGTGGCTGTGTGAAATGGGATGCAGTGGCTGTGTGAAATGGGGTGCAGTGGCTGTGTGAAATGGGGTGCAGTGGCTGTGTGAACTGGGATGCAGTGACTGTGTGAATAGGGATGCAGTGACTGTGGGAAAGGAGATGCTGTGTCTATGGGAAATGGGATGCAGTGCGTGTGGGAAATTGAATGCAGCGTCTGTGAGATACGGGCACCAGTGACTGATGGAAATGGGATGCAGTGACTGTGGTGAAGGAGATGCAGTGACTGCGTGAAATGGGATGTAGTGACTGCGTGAAATGGGATGCAGTGACTGCGTGAAATGGGATGCAGTGACTGCGTGAAATGGGATGCAGTGACTGCGTGAAATGGGATGCAGTGACTGCGTGAAATCGGATGCAGTGACTGAGTGAAATGTGATTCAGTCACTGAGTGAAATGTGATTCCGTCATTGAGTGAAATGTGATGCACTCACTGTGTGAACTGTGATTCAGACAGTGAGTGAACTGTGATGCAGTGACTGAGTGAACTCTGATGCAGTGACTGAGTGAAATGGGATGCAGTGACTGAGTGAAATGGGATGCAGTGACTGAGTGAAATGGGATGCAGTGACTTAGTGAAATGGGATGCAGTGACTGAGGGAAATGGGACGCTTTGACTGAGGGAAATAGGACGCTTTGACTGAGGGAAATAGGACGCTTTGACTGAGGGAAATGGGATGCCTTGACTGAGGGAAATGGGGCGCAGTGAATGATGGAAATGGGACGCTTTGACTGAGGGAAATGGGACGCTTTGACTGATGGAAATGGGATGCACTGACTGAGTGAAATGGGATGCACTGACTGAGTGAAATGGGATGCAGTCAGTGAGAGAAATGTGTTGCAGTCACTGAGTGAAATGGGATGCATTCCTGATTGCAATGGGCTGCACTGACTGAGAGAAATGGGCTGCAGAGACTGAGAGAAATGGGCTGCAGTGACTGAGAGAAATGGGCTGCCGTGACTGAGAGAAATGGGCTGCAGTGACTGAGAGAAATGGGCTGCAGTCACTGAGTGAAATCTGTTGTAGTCACTGAGTGAAATGTGATGCATCACTGACTTGAATGGGATGCAGTGACTGAGGGAAAAGGGATTCAGTATTTTTGGGAAGTAGGATGCAATCACTGAGTGAAATGCGATGCAGAGACTGAGGGAAAGGAGATGCTGTGAGTGTGGGAAATTGAATGCAGCGTGTGTGAGATACGGGGAACAGTGAGTGATGAAAATGGGATGCAGTGACTATGGTGAAGGAGATGCAGTGATTGAGTGAAATGGGATGCAGTGACAGAGTGAAATGGGATGCAGTGACAGAGTGAAATGGGATGCAGTGTCTGCGTGAAATGCGGTGCAGTGACTGCGTGAAATGCGGTGCAGTGACTGCGTGAAATGGGATGCAGTGACTGCTTCAAATGGGATGCAGTGACTGAGTGAAATGGGATGCAGTGACTGAGAGAAATGCGATGCAGTGACTGAGTGAAATGAGATGCACTGACTGATGGAAATTGGATGCAGTGACAGAGTGACATGAGCTGCAGTGACTGATTGAAATGGGATGCAGTATTTTTGGGAAGTAGGATGTAATCACTGATTGAAATGAGATGCAGAGACTGTGGGAAGGGAGATGCTGAGTCTATGGGAAATTGGATACAGTGAGTGTCGGAAATTGAATGCAGCGTCTGTGAGATACGGGAACCAGTGACTGATGGAAATGGGATGCTGTGACTGTGGTGAAGGAGATGCAGTGATGGAGTGAATTGGGATGCAGTGACTGAGTGAAATGTGATGCAGTGACTGAGTGAAATGGGATGCATTACTGATTGAAATGGGCTGCACTGACTGAGCGAAATGGGCTGCAGAGACTGAGAGAAATGGGCTGCAGTGACTGAGAGAAATGGGATGCAGTGACTGAATGAAATGAGATGCACTGACTGAGCGAAATGGGATGCAGTATTTTTGGGAAGTAGGATGTAATCACTGATTGAAATGAGATGCAGAGACTGTGGGAAGGGAGATGCTGAGTCTATGGGAAATTGGATACAGTGAGTGTCGGAAATTGAATGCAGCGTCTGTGAGATACGGGAACCAGTGACTGATGGAAATGGGATGCTGTGACTGTGGTGAAGGAGATGCAGTGATGGAGTGAATTGGGATGCAGTGACTGAGTGAAATGTGATGCAGTGACTGAGTGAAATGTGATGCAGTGACTGAGTGAAATGTGATGCAGTGACTGCCTGAAATGCGATGCAGTGACTGCCTGAAATGCGATGCAGTGACTGCGTGAAATGCGATGCAGTGACTGCGTGAAATGGGATACAGTGACTATGTGAAATGGGACGCAGTGACTGACTGTAATGTGATTTAGTCACTGAGTGAAATGTGATTCCGTCACTGAGTGAAATATGATGCACTCACTGAGTGTACTGTGATTCAGTCACTGAGTGAACTGTGATGCAGTTACTGAGTGAAATGGGATGCAGTGGCTGAGTGAAATGGGATGCAGTGGCTGAGTGAAATGGGATGCAGTGGCTGAGTGAAATGAGATGCAGTGACTGAGTGAAATGAGATGCAGTGACTGAGTGAAACGGGGTGCAGTGACTGAGTGAAATGAGATGCAGTGACTGAGTGAAACGGGGTGCAGTGACTGAGTGAAATAGACGGCAGTGACTGAGAGAAATGGGCTGCAGTCGCTGAGTGAAATCTGTTGCTGTCTCTGAGTGAAATGTGCTGCATCACTGAGTTGAATGGGATGCAGTGACTGAGGGATATGAGATGCAGTGACTGAGGGAAAGGAGATGCAGTGACTGAGGGAAAAGGGATTCAGTATTTTTGGGAAGTAGGATGCAATCACTGAGTGAAATGCGATGCAGAGACTGTGGGAAAGGAGAAGCTGTGACTATGGGAAATGGGATGCAGTGACTGTGGGAAATTGAATGCAGTGTGTGTGAGATACGGGGAACAGTGAGTGATGAAAATGGGATGCGGTGACTATGGTGAAGGAGATGCAGTGACTGAGTGAAATGGGATGCAGTGTCTGCGTGAAATGCGGTGCAGTGACTGCATGAAATGCGGTGCAGTGACTGCGTGAAATGCGGTGCAGTGACTGCGTGAAATGGGATGCAGTGACTGCTTCAAATGGGATGCAGTGACTGAGTGAAATGGGATGCAGTGTCTGCGGGAAATGGGATGCAGTGACTGAGTGAAATGGGATGCATCACTGAGTGAAATGGGATGCATCACTGAGTGAAATGGGATGCATCACTGAGTGAAATGAGATGCAGTGACTGAGTGAAATGGGATGCAGTGACTGAGTGAAATGCGATGCAGTGACTGAGTGAAATGCGATGCAGTGACTGAGTGAAATGCGATGCAGTGACTGAGTGAAATGCGATGCAGTGAATGAGTGAAATGAGATGCACTGACTGATGGAAATTGGATGCAGTGACAGAGTGACATGAGCTGCAGTGACTGAGTGAAATGAGATGCATTGTTTGATGGAAATATGATGCAGTAACTGAGGGAAATGAGATGCATTGCTGAGGGAAATGGGATGCAGTGACCAAGGGAAATGGGATGCAGTGACTGAGTGAAATGAGATGCAGTGACTGAGCGAAATGGGATGCAGTATTTTTGGGAAGTAGGATGCAATCACTGATTGAAATGAGATGCAGAGACTGTGGGAAAGGAGATGCTGAGTCTCTGGGAAATGGGATACAGTGAGTGTCGGAAATTGAATGCAGTGTCTGTGAGATACGGGAACCAGTGACTGATGGAAATGGGATGCTGTGACTGTGGTGAAGGAGATGCAGTGATGGAGTGAATTGGGATGCAGTGACTGAGTGAAATGTGATGCAGTGACTGCGTGAAATGCGATGCAGTGACTGAGTGAAATGGGATGCAGTGACTACGTGAAATGGGACGCAGTGACTGACTGTAATGTGATTTAGTCACTGAGTGAAATGTGATTCCGTCACGGAGTGAAATATGATGGACTCACTGAGTGTACTGTGATTCAGTCACTGAGTGAAGTGTGAGCAGTTACTGAGTGAAATGGGATGCAGTGGCTGAGTGAAATGAGATGCAGTGACTGAGTGAAATGGGATGCAGTGACTGAGTGAAATGAGATGCAGTGACTGAGTGAAACGGGCTGAAGTGACTGAGTGAAATGGGCTGCAGTGACTGAGAGAAATGGGCTGCAGTCACTGAGTGAAATCTGTTGCTGTCTCTGAGTGAAATGTGATGCATCACTGAGTTGAATGGGATGCAGGGACTGAGTGAAATGAGATGCAGTGACTGAGGGAAAAGGGATTCAGAATTTTTGGGAAGTAGGATGCAATCACTGAGTGAAATGCGATACAGAGACTGAGGGAAAGGAGATGCTGTGACTATGGGAAATGGGATGAAGTGAGTGTGGGAAATTGAAAGCAGCGTGTGTGAGATACGGGGAACAGTGAGTGATGAAAATGGGATGCAGTGACTGCGTTGAAGGAGATGCAGTGATTGAGTGAAATGGGATGCAGTGACTGAGTGAAATGGGATGCAGTGACTGCGTGAAATGCGGTGCAGTTACTGCGTGAAATGCGGTGCAGTTACTGCGTGAAATGCGGTGCAGTTACTGCGTGAAATGCGGTGCAGTTACTGCGTGAAATGCGGTGCAGTAACTGCGTGAAATGGGATGCAGTGACTGAGTGCAGTGGGATGATGTGACTGAGTGCAGTGGGATGCAGTGACTGAGTGAAATGGGATGCATCACTGAGTGAAATGGGATGCAGTGACTGACGGAAATGGGATGCAGTGAGTGAGTGAAATGCGATGCAGTGACTGAGTGAAATGCGATGCAGTGACTGAGTGAAATGCGATGCAGTGACTGAGTGAAATGCAATGCAGTGAATGAGTGAAATGAGATGCACTGACTGATGGAAATTGGATGCAGTGACAGAGTGACATGAGCTGCAGTGACTGAGTGAAATGAGATGCATTGTTTGATGGAAATATGATGCAGTAACTGAGGGAAATGAGATGCAGTGCTGAGGGAAATGGGATGCAGTGACCAAAGGAAATGGGATGCACTGACTGAGCGAAATGGGATGCAGTATTTTTGGGAAGTAGGATGCAATCACTGATTGAAATGAGATGCAGAGACTATGGGAAAGGAGATGCTGAGTCTCTGGGAAATTGGATACAGTGAGTGTCGGAAATTGAGTGCAGCGTCTGTGAGATACGGGAACCAGTGACTGATGGAAATGGGATGCTGTGACTGTGGTGAAGGAGATGCAGTGATGGAGTGAATTGGGATGCAGTGACTGAGTGAAATGTGATGCAGTGACTGAGTGAAATGGGATGCAGTGACTGAGTGAAATGGGATGCAGTGACTGCGTGAAATGGGATGCAGTGACTGCCTGAAATGCGATGCAGTGACTGCGTGAAATGCGATGCAGTGACTGAGTGAAATGGGATGCAGTGACTACGTGAAATGGGACGCAGTGACTGACTGTAATGTGATTTAGTCACTGAGTGAAATGTGATTCCGTCGCTGAGTGAAATATGATGGACTCACTGAGTGTACTGTGATTCAGTCACTGAGTGAAGTGTGAGCAGTTACTGAGTGAAATGGGATGCAGTGGCTGAGTGAAATGAGATGCAGTGACTGAGTGAAACGGGCTGAAGTGACTGAGTGAAATGGGCTGCAGTGACTGAGAGAAATGGGCTGCAGTCACTGGGTGAAATCTGTTGCTGTCTCTGAGTGAAATGTGATGCATCACTGAGTTGAATGGGATGGAGGGACTGAGTGAAATGAGATGCAGTGACTGAGGGAAAAGGGATTCAGAATTTTTGGGAAGTAGGATGCAATCACTGAGTGAAATGCGATACAGAGACTGAGGGAAAGGAGATGCTGTGACTATGGGAAATGGGATGCAGTGAGTGTGGGAAATTGAAAGCAGCGTGTGTGAGATACGGGGAGCAGTGAGTGATGAAAATGGGATGCAGTGACTGTGGTGAAGGAGATGCAGTGATTGAGTGAAATGGGATGCAGTGACTGAGTGAAATGGGATGCAGTGACTGAGTGAAGTGGGATGCAGTGTCTGCGTGAAATGCAGTGCAGTTACTGCGTGAAATGCGGTGCAGTGACTGCGTGAAATGGGATGCAGTGACTGCTTCAAATGGGATGCAGTGACTGAGTGCAATGGGATGCAGTGCCTGAGTGCAGTGGGATGCAGTGACTGAGTGAAATGGGATGCATCACTGAGTGAAATGGGATGCAGTGACTGACGGAAATGGGATGCAGTGACTGAGTGAAATGGGATGCAGTGACTGAGTGAAATGGGATGAAGTGACTGAGTGAAATGTGATGCAGTGACTGAGTGAAATGTGATGCAGTGACTGAGTGAAATGTGATGCAGTGACACACGGACATGGGATGCAGTGACACACGGACATGGGATGCAGTGACCTGAGGGAATTGGGATGCAGTGACTGAGTGAAATGCGATGCAGTGACTGAGTGAAATGCGATGCAGTGAATGAGTGAAATGAGATGCACTGACTGATGGAAATTGGATGCAGTGACAGAGTGACATGAGCTGCAGTGACTGAGTGAAATGAGATGCATTGTTTGATGGAAGTATGATGCAGTAACTGACGGAAATGAGATTCAGTGACTGAGGGAAATGGGATGCAGTGACTGAGGGAAATGGGATGCAGTGACCGAGTGAAATGAGATGCAGTGACTGAGCGAAATGGGATGCACTATTTTTGGGAAGTCGGATGCAATCACTGATTATAATGAGATGCAGAGACTGTGGGAAAGGAGATGCTGTGTCTTTGGGAAATGGGATACAGTGAGTGTCGGAAATTGAATGCAGTGTCTGTGAGATACGGGAACCAGTGACTGATGGAAATGGGATGCTGTGAATGTGGTGAAGGAGATGCAGTGACTGCGTGAAATGGGATGCAGTGACTGCGTGAAATGGGATGCAGTGACTGCGTGAAATGCGATGCAGTGACTGCGTGAAATTCGATAAAGTGACTGCATGAAATGCGATGCAGTGACTGCGTGAAATGGGATGCAGTGACTACGTGAAATGGGACGCAGTGACTGACTGTAATGTGATTTAGTCACTGAGTGAAATGTGATTCCGTCACTGAGTGAAATATGATGGACTCACTGAGTGTACTGTGATTCAGTCACTGAGTGAACTGTGAGCAGTTACTGAGTGAAATGGGATGCAGTGGCTGAGTGAAATGAGATGCAGTGACTGAGTGAAACGGGCTGAAGTGACTGAGTGAAATGGGCTGCAGTGACTGAGAGAAATGGGCTGCAGTCACTGAGTGAAATCTGTTGCTGTCTCTGAGTGAAATGTGATGCATCACTGAGTTGAATGGGATGCAGGGACTGAGTGAAATGAGATTCAGTGACTGAGGGAAAAGGGATTCAGAATTTTTGGGAAGTAGGATGCAATCACTGAGTGAAATGCGATACAGAGACTGAGGGAAAGGAGATGCTGTGACTATGGGAAATGGGATGCAGTGAGTGTGGGAAATTGAAAGCAGCGTGTGTGAGATACGGGGAACAGTGAGTGATGAAAATGGGATGCAGTGACTGTGGTGAAGGAGATGCAGTGACTGAGTGAAATGGGATGCAGTGACTGAGTGAAATGGGATGCAGTGTCTGCGTGAAATGCGGTGCAGTTACTGCGTGAAATGCGGTGCAGTGACTGCGTGAAATGGGATGCAGTGACTGCTTCAAATGGGATGCAGTGACTGAGTGCAATGGGATGCAGTGACTGAGTGCAATGGGATGCAGTGACTGAGTGCAATCGGATGCAGTGACTGAGTGCAATGGGATGCAGTGACTGAGTGAAATGGGATGCATCACTGAGTGAAATGGGATGCAGTGACTGACGGAAATGGGATGCAGTGACTGACGGAAATGGGATGCAGTGACAGATGGTTATGGGATGCAGTGACTGAGTGAAATGGGATGAAGTGACTGAGTGAAATGTGATGCAGTGACTGAGTGAAATGTGATGCAGTGACTGAGTGAAATGCGATGCAGTGACTGAGTGAAATGCGATGCAGTGACTGAGTGAAATGCGATGCAGTGAATGAGTGAAATGAGATGCACTGACTGATGGAAATTAGATGCAGTGACAGAGTGACATGAGCTGCAGTGACTGAGTGAAATGAGATGCATTGTTTGATGGAAGTATGATGCAGTAACTGACGGAAATGAGATGCAGTGACTGAGGGAAATGGGATGCAGTGACTGAGGGAAATGGGATGCAGTGACTGAGGGAAATTGGATGCAGTGACCGAGTGAAATGAGATGCAGTGACTGAGCGAAATGGGATGCACTATTTTTGGGAAGTCGGATGCAATCACTCATTATAATGAGATGCAGAGACTGTGGGAAAGGAGATGCTGTGTCTTTGGGAAATGGGATACAGTGAGTGTCGGAAATTGAATGCAGTGTCTGTGAGATACGGGAACCAGTGACTGATGGAAATGGGATGCTGTGACTGTGGAGAAGGAGATGCAGTGATGGAGTGAATTGGGATGCAGTGACTGAGTGAAATGTGATGCAGTGACTGAGTGAAATGTGATGCAGTGACTGCGTGAAATGGGATGCAATGACTGCGTGAAATGGGATGCAATGACTGCGTGAAATGGGATGCAGTGACTGCGTGAAATGGGACGCAGTGACTGAGTGAAATGTGATTCAGTCACTGAGTGAAATATGATGCACTCACTGAGTGTACTGTGATTCAGTCACTGAGTGAACTGTGATGCAGTCACTGAGTGAAATGGGATGCAATGGCTGAGTGAAATGGGATGCAGAGACTGAGGGACATGGCATGCAGTGACTGAGGGACATGGGATGCCGTGACTGAGGGACATGGGATGCCGTGACAGAGTGACATGAGCTGCAGTGACTGAGTGAAATGAGATGCATTGTTTGATGGAAATATGATGCAGTAACTGAGGGAAATGAGATGCATTGCTGAGGGAAATGGGATGCAGTGACCAAGGGAAATGGGATGCAGTGACTGAGTGAAATGAGATGCAGTGACTGAGCGAAATGGGATGCAGTATTTTTGGGAAGTAGGATGCAATCACTGATTGAAATGAGATGCAGAGACTGTGG
The DNA here is from genome assembly GCF_030684315.1 of Stegostoma tigrinum. Lineage (NCBI taxonomy): Eukaryota > Metazoa > Chordata > Chondrichthyes > Orectolobiformes > Stegostomatidae > Stegostoma > Stegostoma tigrinum. Next base: position 211,794 of record NW_026728165.1, on the reverse strand, counting down.
GAAAGGAGATGCTGAGTCTCTGGGAAATGGGATACAGTGAGTGTCGGAAATTGAATGCAGTGTCTGTGAGATACGGGAACCAGTGACTGATGGAAATGGGATGCTGTGACTGTGGTGAAGGAGATGCAGTGATGGAGTGAATTGGGATGCAGTGACTGAGTGAAATGTGATGCAGTGACTGCGTGAAATGCGATGCAGTGACTGAGTGAAATGGGATGCAGTGACTACGTGAAATGGGACGCTGTGACTGACTGTAATGTGATTTAGTCACTGAGTGAAATGTGATTCCGTCACGGAGTGAAATATGATGGACTCACTGAGTGTACTGTGATTCAGTCACTGAGTGAAGTGTGAGCAGTTACTGAGTGAAATGGGATGCAGTGGCTGAGTGAAATGAGATGCAGTGACTGAGTGAAATGGGATGCAGTGACTGAGTGAAATGAGATGCAGTGACTGAGTGAAACGGGCTGAAGTGACTGAGTGAAATGGGCTGCAGTGACTGAGAGAAATGGGCTGCAGTCACTGAGTGAAATCTGTTGCTGTCTCTGAGTGAAATGTGATGCATCACTGAGTTGAATGGGATGCAGGGACTGAGTGAAATGAGATGCAGTGACTGAGGGAAAAGGGATTCAGAATTTTTGGGAAGTAGGATGCAATCACTGAGTGAAATGCGATACAGAGACTGAGGGAAAGGAGATGCTGTGACTATGGGAAATGGGATGAAGTGAGTGTGGGAAATTGAAAGCAGCGTGTGTGAGATACGGGGAACAGTGAGTGATGAAAATGGGATGCAGTGACTGCGGTGAAGGAGATGCAGTGATTGAGTGAAATGGGATGCAGTGACTGAGTGAAATGGGATGCAGTGACTGAGTGAAGTGGGATGCAGTTACTGCGTGAAATGCGGTGCAGTTACTGCGTGAAATGCGGTGCAGTTACTGCGTGAAATGCGGTGCAGTAACTGCGTGAAATGGGATGCAGTGACTGAGTGCAGTGGGATGCAGTGACTGAGTGCAGTGGGATGCAGTGACTGAGTGAAATGGGATGCATCACTGAGTGAAATGGGATGCAGTGACTGACGGAAATGGGATGAAGTGACTGACGGAAGTGGGATGCAGTGACTGAGTGAAATGCGATGCAGTGACTGAGTGAAATGGGCTGCAGTGACTGTTGGAAATGGGACGCAGTGACTGACGGAAGTGGGATGCAGTGACTGAGTGAAATGCGAAGCAGTGACCGCCTTAAATGGGATGCAGTGACTGCGTGAAATGGGATGAAGTGAATGAGTGAAATGGGATGCAGTGACTGAGGGTAATGGGATGCAGTGACTGATGGAAATTGGCTGCAGTGACTGGGAATTGGGATGCAGTGACTATGGGAAATGGGACGCAGTGACTGAGTGAAATGGGATGCAGTGACTGAGTGAAATGGGATTGCCGTGACTGTGGAAAGGAGATGCAGTGTCTGAGGAAATGGGACGCGGTGACGGATGGTAATGGGATGCTCTGACTGAGTGTGAAGTGAAGCATTGAGTGAAATGGGATGCAGTGGCTGTGTGAAATGGGATGCAGTGGCTGTGTGAAATGGGGTGCAGTGGCTGTGTGAACTGGGATGCAGTGACTGTGTGAATAGGGATGCAGTGACTGAGGGAAAGGAGATGCTGTGTCTATGGGAAATGGGATGCAGTGCGTGTGGGAAATTGAATGCAGCGTCTGTGAGATACGGGCACCAGTGACTGATGGAAATGGGATGCAGTGACTGTGGTGAAGGAGATGCAGTGACTGCGTGAAATGGGATGCAGTGACTGCGTGAAATGGGATGCAGTGACTGCGTGAAATGGGATGCAGTGACTGCGTGAAATGGGATGCAGTGACTGCGTGAAATCGGATGCAGTGACTGAGTGAAATGTGATTCAGTCACTGAGTGAAATGTGATTCCGTCATTGAGTGAAATGTGATGCACTCACTGTGTGAACTGTGATTCAGACAGTGAGTGAACTGTGATGCAGTGACTGAGTGAACTCTGATGCAGTGACTGAGTGAAATGCGATGCAGTGACTGAGTGAAATGCGATGCAGTGAATGAGTGAAATGAGATGCACTGACTGATGGAAATTGGATGCAGTGACAGAGTGACATGAGCTGCAGTGACTGAGTGAAATGAGATGCATTGTTTGATGGAAATATGATGCAGTAACTGAGGGAAATGAGATGCATTGCTGAGGGAAATGGGATGCAGTGACCAAGGGAAATGGGATGCAGTGACTGAGTGAAATGAGATGCAGTGACTGAGCGAAATGGGATGCAGTATTTTTGGGAAGTAGGATGCAATCACTGATTGAAATGAGATGCAGAGACTGTGGGAAAGGAGATGCTGAGTCTCTGGGAAATGGGATACAGTGAGTGTCGGAAATTGAATGCAGTGTCTGTGAGATACGGGAACCAGTGACTGATGGAAATGGGATGCTGTGACTGTGGTGAAGGAGATGCAGTGATGGAGTGAATTGGGATGCAGTGACTGAGTGAAATGTGATGCAGTGACTGCGTGAAATGCGATGCAGTGACTGAGTGAAATGGGATGCAGTGACTACGTGAAATGGGACGCAGTGACTGACTGTAATGTGATTTAGTCACTGAGTGAAATGTGATTCCGTCACGGAGTGAAATATGATGGACTCACTGAGTGTACTGTGATTCAGTCACTGAGTGAAGTGTGAGCAGTTACTGAGTGAAATGGGATGCAGTGGCTGAGTGAAATGAGATGCAGTGACTGAGTGAAATGGGATGCAGTGACTGAGTGAAATGAGATGCAGTGACTGAGTGAAACGGGCTGAAGTGACTGAGTGAAATGGGCTGCAGTGACTGAGAGAAATGGGCTGCAGTCACTGAGTGAAATCTGTTGCTGTCTCTGAGTGAAATGTGATGCATCACTGAGTTGAATGGGATGCAGGGACTGAGTGAAATGAGATGCAGTGACTGAGGGAAAAGGGATTCAGAATTTTTGGGAAGTAGGATGCAATCACTGAGTGAAATGCGATACAGAGACTGAGGGAAAGGAGATGCTGTGACTATGGGAAATGGGATGAAGTGAGTGTGGGAAATTGAAAGCAGCGTGTGTGAGATACGGGGAACAGTGAGTGATGAAAATGGGATGCAGTGACTGCGGTGAAGGAGATGCAGTGATTGAGTGAAATGGGATGCAGTGACTGAGTGAAATGGGATGCAGTGACTGAGTGAAGTGGGATGCAGTTACTGCGTGAAATGCGGTGCAGTTACTGCGTGAAATGCGGTGCAGTTACTGCGTGAAATGCGGTGCAGTAACTGCGTGAAATGGGATGCAGTGACTGAGTGCAGTGGGATGCAGTGACTGCGTGAAATGGGATGCAATGACTGCGTGAAATGGGATGCAATGACTGCGTGAAATGGGATGCAGTGACTGCGTGAAATGGGACGCAGTGACTGAGTGAAATGGGACGCAGTGACTGAGTGAAATGCGATGCAGTGACTGAGTGAAATGCGATGCAGTGACTGAGTGAAATGCGATGCAGTGAATGAGTGAAATGAGATGCACTGACTGATGGAAATTAGATGCAGTGACAGAGTGACATGAGCTGCAGTGACTGAGTGAAATGAGATGCATTGTTTGATGGAAGTATGATGCAGTAACTGACGGAAATGAGATGCAGTGACTGAGGGAAATGGGATGCAGTGACTGAGGGAAATGGGATGCAGTGACTGAGGGAAATTGGATGCAGTGACCGAGTGAAATGAGATGCAGTGACTGAGCGAAATGGGATGCACTATTTTTGGGAAGTCGGATGCAATCACTCATTATAATGAGATGCAGAGACTGTGGGAAAGGAGATGCTGTGTCTTTGGGAAATGGGATACAGTGAGTGTCGGAAATTGAATGCAGTGTCTGTGAGATACGGGAACCAGTGACTGATGGAAATGGGATGCTGTGACTGTGGAGAAGGAGATGCAGTGATGGAGTGAATTGGGATGCAGTGACTGAGTGAAATGTGATGCAGTGACTGAGTGAAATGTGATGCAGTGACTGCGTGAAATGGGATGCAATGACTGCGTGAAATGGGATGCAATGACTGCGTGAAATGGGATGCAGTGACTGCGTGAAATGGGACGCAGTGACTGAGTGAAATGTGATTCAGTCACTGAGTGAAATATGATGCACTCACTGAGTGTACTGTGATTCAGTCACTGAGTGAACTGTGATGCAGTCACTGAGTGAAATGGGATGCAATGGCTGAGTGAAATGGGATGCAGAGACTGAGGGACATGGCATGCAGTGACTGAGGGACATGGGATGCCGTGACTGAGGGACATGGGATGCCGTGACAGAGTGACATGAGCTGCAGTGACTGAGTGAAATGAGATGCATTGTTTGATGGAAATATGATGCAGTAACTGAGGGAAATGAGATGCATTGCTGAGGGAAATGGGATGCAGTGACCAAGGGAAATGGGATGCAGTGACTGAGTGAAATGAGATGCAGTGACTGAGCGAAATGGGATGCAGTATTTTTGGGAAGTAGGATGCAATCACTGATTGAAATGAGATGCAGAGACTGTGGGAAAGGAGATGCTGAGTCTCTGGGAAATGGGATACAGTGAGTGTCGGAAATTGAATGCAGTGTCTGTGAGATACGGGAACCAGTGACTGATGGAAATGGGATGCTGTGACTGTGGTGAAGGAGATGCAGTGATGGAGTGAATTGGGATGCAGTGACTGAGTGAAATGTGATGCAGTGACTGCGTGAAATGCGATGCAGTGACTGAGTGAAATGGGATGCAGTGACTACGTGAAATGGGACGCAGTGACTGACTGTAATGTGATTTAGTCACTGAGTGAAATGTGATTCCGTCACGGAGTGAAATATGATGGACTCACTGAGTGTACTGTGATTCAGTCACTGAGTGAAGTGTGAGCAGTTACTGAGTGAAATGGGATGCAGTGGCTGAGTGAAATGAGATGCAGTGACTGAGTGAAATGGGATGCAGTGACTGAGTGAAATGAGATGCAGTGACTGAGTGAAACGGGCTGAAGTGACTGAGTGAAATGGGCTGCAGTGACTGAGAGAAATGGGCTGCAGTCACTGAGTGAAATCTGTTGCTGTCTCTGAGTGAAATGTGATGCATCACTGAGTTGAATGGGATGCAGGGACTGAGTGAAATGAGATGCAGTGACTGAGGGAAAAGGGATTCAGAATTTTTGGGAAGTAGGATGCAATCACTGAGTGAAATGCGATACAGAGACTGAGGGAAAGGAGATGCTGTGACTATGGGAAATGGGATGAAGTGAGTGTGGGAAATTGAAAGCAGCGTGTGTGAGATACGGGGAACAGTGAGTGATGAAAATGGGATGCAGTGACTGCGGTGAAGGAGATGCAGTGATTGAGTGAAATGGGATGCAGTGACTGAGTGAAATGGGATGCAGTGACTGAGTGAAGTGGGATGCAGTTACTGCGTGAAATGCGGTGCAGTTACTGCGTGAAATGCGGTGCAGTTACTGCGTGAAATGCGGTGCAGTAACTGCGTGAAATGGGATGCAGTGACTGAGTGCAGTGGGATGCAGTGACTGAGTGCAGTGGGATGCAGTGACTGAGTGAAATGGGATGCATCACTGAGTGAAATGGGATGCAGTGACTGACGGAAATGGGATGAAGTGACTGACGGAAGTGGGATGCAGTGACTGAGTGAAATGCGATGCAGTGACTGAGTGAAATGGGCTGCAGTGACTGTTGGAAATGGGACGCAGTGACTGACGGAAGTGGGATGCAGTGACTGAGTGAAATGCGAAGCAGTGACCGCCTTAAATGGGATGCAGTGACTGCGTGAAATGGGATGAAGTGAATGAGTGAAATGGGATGCAGTGACTGAGGGTAATGGGATGCAGTGACTGATGGAAATTGGCTGCAGTGACTGGGAATTGGGATGCAGTGACTATGGGAAATGGGACGCAGTGACTGAGTGAAATGGGATGCAGTGACTGAGTGAAATGGGATTGCCGTGACTGTGGAAAGGAGATGCAGTGTCTGAGGAAATGGGACGCGGTGACGGATGGTAATGGGATGCTCTGACTGAGTGTGAAGTGAAGCATTGAGTGAAATGGGATGCAGTGGCTGTGTGAAATGGGATGCAGTGGCTGTGTGAAATGGGGTGCAGTGGCTGTGTGAACTGGGATGCAGTGACTGTGTGAATAGGGATGCAGTGACTGAGGGAAAGGAGATGCTGTGTCTATGGGAAATGGGATGCAGTGCGTGTGGGAAATTGAATGCAGCGTCTGTGAGATACGGGCACCAGTGACTGATGGAAATGGGATGCAGTGACTGTGGTGAAGGAGATGCAGTGACTGCGTGAAATGGGATGTAGTGACTGCGTGAAATGGGATGCAGTGACTGCGTGAAATGGGATGCAGTGACTGCGTGAAATGGGATGCAGTGACTGCGTGAAATCGGATGCAGTGACTGAGTGAAATGTGATTCAGTCACTGAGTGAAATGTGATTCCGTCATTGAGTGAAATGTGATGCACTCACTGTGTGAACTGTGATTCAGACAGTGAGTGAACTGTGATGCAGTGACTGAGTGAACTCTGATGCAGTGACTGAGTGAAATGCGATGCAGTGACTGAGTGAAATGCGATGCAGTGAATGAGTGAAATGAGATGCACTGACTGATGGAAATTGGATGCAGTGACAGAGTGACATGAGCTGCAGTGACTGAGTGAAATGAGATGCATTGTTTGATGGAAATATGATGCAGTAACTGAGGGAAATGAGATGCATTGCTGAGGGAAATGGGATGCAGTGACCAAGGGAAATGGGATGCAGTGACTGAGTGAAATGAGATGCAGTGACTGAGCGAAATGGGATGCAGTATTTTTGGGAAGTAGGATGCAATCACTGATTGAAATGAGATGCAGAGACTGTGGGAAAGGAGATGCTGAGTCTCTGGGAAATGGGATACAGTGAGTGTCGGAAATTGAATGCAGTGTCTGTGAGATACGGGAACCAGTGACTGATGGAAATGGGATGCTGTGACTGTGGTGAAGGAGATGCAGTGATGGAGTGAATTGGGATGCAGTGACTGAGTGAAATGTGATGCAGTGACTGCGTGAAATGCGATGCAGTGACTGAGTGAAATGGGATGCAGTGACTACGTGAAATGGGACGCAGTGACTGACTGTAATGTGATTTAGTCACTGAGTGAAATGTGATTCCGTCACGGAGTGAAATATGATGGACTCACTGAGTGTACTGTGATTCAGTCACTGAGTGAAGTGTGAGCAGTTACTGAGTGAAATGGGATGCAGTGGCTGAGTGAAATGAGATGCAGTGACTGAGTGAAATGGGATGCAGTGACTGAGTGAAATGAGATGCAGTGACTGAGTGAAACGGGCTGAAGTGACTGAGTGAAATGGGCTGCAGTGACTGAGAGAAATGGGCTGCAGTCACTGAGTGAAATCTGTTGCTGTCTCTGAGTGAAATGTGATGCATCACTGAGTTGAATGGGATGCAGGGACTGAGTGAAATGAGATGCAGTGACTGAGGGAAAAGGGATTCAGAATTTTTGGGAAGTAGGATGCAATCACTGAGTGAAATGCGATACAGAGACTGAGGGAAAGGAGATGCTGTGACTATGGGAAATGGGATGAAGTGAGTGTGGGAAATTGAAAGCAGCGTGTGTGAGATACGGGGAACAGTGAGTGATGAAAATGGGATGCAGTGACTGCGGTGAAGGAGATGCAGTGATTGAGTGAAATGGGATGCAGTGACTGAGTGAAATGGGATGCAGTGACTGAGTGAAGTGGGATGCAGTTACTGCGTGAAATGCGGTGCAGTTACTGCGTGAAATGCGGTGCAGTTACTGCGTGAAATGCGGTGCAGTAACTGCGTGAAATGGGATGCAGTGACTGAGTGCAGTGGGATGCAGTGACTGAGTGCAGTGGGATGCAGTGACTGAGTGAAATGGGATGCATCACTGAGTGAAATGGGATGCAGTGACTGACGGAAATGGGATGAAGTGACTGACGGAAGTGGGATGCAGTGACTGAGTGAAATGCGATGCAGTGACTGAGTGAAATGGGCTGCAGTGACTGTTGGAAATGGGACGCAGTGACTGACGGAAGTGGGATGCAGTGACTGAGTGAAATGCGAAGCAGTGACCGCCTTAAATGGGATGCAGTGACTGCGTGAAATGGGATGAAGTGAATGAGTGAAATGGAATGCAGTGACTGAGGGTAATGGGATGCAGTGACTGATGGAAATTGGCTGCAGTGACTGGGAATTGGGATGCAGTGACTATGGGAAATGGGACGCAGTGACTGAGTGAAATGGGACGCAGTGACTGATGGAAAGGAGATGCAGTGACTCTGTGAAATGGGATGCAGTGACTGAGTGAAATGGGATGCAGTGACTGAGTGAAATGGGATTGCCGTGACTGTGGAAAGGAGATGCAGTGTCTGAGGAAATGGGACGCGGTGACGGATGGTAATGGGATGCTCTGACTGAGTGTGAAGTGAAGCATTGAGTGAAATGGGATGCAGTGGCTGTGTGAAATGGGATGCAGTGGCTGTGTGAAATGGGGTGCAGTGGCTGTGTGAACTGGGATGCAGTGACTGTGTGAATAGGGATGCAGTGACTGAGGGAAAGGAGATGCTGTGTCTATGGGAAATGGGATGCAGTGCGTGTGGGAAATTGAATGCAGCGTCTGTGAGATACGGGCACCAGTGACTGATGGAAATGGGATGCAGTGACTGTGGTGAAGGAGATGCAGTGACTGCGTGAAATGGGATGTAGTGACTGCGTGAAATGGGATGCAGTGACTGCGTGAAATGGGATGCAGTGACTGCGTGAAATGGGATGCAGTGACTGCGTGAAATCGGATGCAGTGACTGAGTGAAATGTGATTCAGTCACTGAGTGAAATGTGATTCCGTCATTGAGTGAAATGTGATGCACTCACTGTGTGAACTGTGATTCAGACAGTGAGTGAACTGTGATGCAGTGACTGAGTGAACTCTGATGCAGTGACTGAGTGAAATGCGATGCAGTGACTGAGTGAAATGCGATGCAGTGAATGAGTGAAATGAGATGCACTGACTGATGGAAATTGGATGCAGTGACAGAGTGACATGAGCTGCAGTGACTGAGTGAAATGAGATGCATTGTTTGATGGAAATATGATGCAGTAACTGAGGGAAATGAGATGCATTGCTGAGGGAAATGGGATGCAGTGACCAAGGGAAATGGGATGCAGTGACTGAGTGAAATGAGATGCAGTGACTGAGCGAAATGGGATGCAGTATTTTTGGGAAGTAGGATGCAATCACTGATTGAAATGAGATGCAGAGACTGTGGGAAAGGAGATGCTGAGTCTCTGGGAAATGGGATACAGTGAGTGTCGGAAATTGAATGCAGTGTCTGTGAGATACGGGAACCAGTGACTGATGGAAATGGGATGCTGTGACTGTGGTGAAGGAGATGCAGTGATGGAGTGAATTGGGATGCAGTGACTGAGTGAAATGTGATGCAGTGACTGCGTGAAATGCGATGCAGTGACTGAGTGAAATGGGATGCAGTGACTACGTGAAATGGGACGCAGTGACTGACTGTAATGTGATTTAGTCACTGAGTGAAATGTGATTCCGTCACGGAGTGAAATATGATGGACTCACTGAGTGTACTGTGATTCAGTCACTGAGTGAAGTGTGAGCAGTTACTGAGTGAAATGGGATGCAGTGGCTGAGTGAAATGAGATGCAGTGACTGAGTGAAATGGGATGCAGTGACTGAGTGAAATGAGATGCAGTGACTGAGTGAAACGGGCTGAAGTGACTGAGTGAAATGGGCTGCAGTGACTGAGAGAAATGGGCTGCAGTCACTGAGTGAAATCTGTTGCTGTCTCTGAGTGAAATGTGATGCATCACTGAGTTGAATGGGATGCAGGGACTGAGTGAAATGAGATGCAGTGACTGAGGGAAAAGGGATTCAGAATTTTTGGGAAGTAGGATGCAATCACTGAGTGAAATGCGATACAGAGACTGAGGGAAAGGAGATGCTGTGACTATGGGAAATGGGATGAAGTGAGTGTGGGAAATTGAAAGCAGCGTGTGTGAGATACGGGGAACAGTGAGTGATGAAAATGGGATGCAGTGACTGCGGTGAAGGAGATGCAGTGATTGAGTGAAATGGGATGCAGTGACTGAGTGAAATGGGATGCAGTGACTGAGTGAAGTGGGATGCAGTTACTGCGTGAAATGCGGTGCAGTTACTGCGTGAAATGCGGTGCAGTTACTGCGTGAAATGCGGTGCAGTAACTGCGTGAAATGGGATGCAGTGACTGAGTGCAGTGGGATGCAGTGACTGAGTGCAGTGGGATGCAGTGACTGAGTGAAATGGGATGCATCACTGAGTGAAATGGGATGCAGTGACTGACGGAAATGGGATGAAGTGACTGACGGAAGTGGGATGCAGTGACTGAGTGAAATGCGATGCAGTGACTGAGTGAAATGGGCTGCAGTGACTGTTGGAAATGGGACGCAGTGACTGACGGAAGTGGGATGCAGTGACTGAGTGAAATGCGAAGCAGTGACCGCCTTAAATGGGATGCAGTGACTGCGTGAAATGGGATGAAGTGAATGAGTGAAATGGAATGCAGTGACTGAGGGTAATGGGATGCAGTGACTGATGGAAATTGGCTGCAGTGACTGGGAATTGGGATGCAGTGACTATGGGAAATGGGACGCAGTGACTGAGTGAAATGGGACGCAGTGACTGATGGAAAGGAGATGCAGTGACTCTGTGAAATGGGATGCAGTGACTGAGTGAAATGGGATGCAGTGACTGAGTGAAATGGGATTGCCGTGACTGTGGAAAGGAGATGCAGTGTCTGAGGAAATGGGACGCGGTGACGGATGGTAATGGGATGCTCTGACTGAGTGTGAAGTGAAGCATTGAGTGAAATGGGATGCAGTGGCTGTGTGAAATGGGATGCAGTGGCTGTGTGAAATGGGGTGCAGTGGCTGTGTGAACTGGGATGCAGTGACTGTGTGAATAGGGATGCAGTGACTGAGGGAAAGGAGATGCTGTGTCTATGGGAAATGGGATGCAGTGCGTGTGGGAAATTGAATGCAGCGTCTGTGAGATACGGGCACCAGTGACTGATGGAAATGGGATGCAGTGACTGTGGTGAAGGAGATGCAGTGACTGCGTGAAATGGGATGTAGTGACTGCGTGAAATGGGATGCAGTGACTGCGTGAAATGGGATGCAGTGACTGCGTGAAATGGGATGCAGTGACTGCGTGAAATGGGATGCAGTGACTGCGTGAAATCGGATGCAGTGACTGAGTGAAATGTGATTCAGTCACTGAGTGAAATGTGATTCCGTCATTGAGTGAAATGTGATGCACTCACTGTGTGAACTGTGATTCAGACAGTGAGTGAACTGTGATGCAGTGACTGAGTGAACTCTGATGCAGTGACTGAGTGAAATGGGATGCAGTGACTGAGTGAAATGGGATGCAGTGACTGAGTGAAATGGGATGCAGTGACTTAGTGAAATGGGATGCAGTGACTGAGGGAAATGGGACGCTTTGACTGAGGGAAATAGGACGCTTTGACTGAGGGAAATAGGACGCTTTGACTGAGGGAAATGGGATGCCTTGACTGAGGGAAATGGGGCGCAGTGACTGAGGGAAATGGGACGCTTTGACTGAGGGAAATGGGACGCTTTGACTGAGGGAAATGGGACGCTTTGACTGATGGAAATGGGATGCACTGACTGAGTGAAATGGGATGCACTGACTGAGTGAAATGGGATGCAGTCAGTGAGAGAAATGTGTTGCAGTCACTGAGTGAAATGGGATGCATTCCTGATTGAAATGGGCTGCACTGACTGAGAGAAATGGGCTGCAGAGACTGAGAGAAATGGGCTGCCGTGACTGAGAGAAATGGGCTGCCGTGACTGAGAGAAATGGGCTGCAGTGACTGAGAGAAATGGGCTGCAGTCACTGAGTGAAATCTGTTGTAGTCACTGAGTGAAATGTGATGCATCACTGACTTGAATGGGATGCAGTGACTGAGGGAAAAGGGATTCAGTATTTTTGGGAAGTAGGATGCAATCACTGAGTGAAATGCGATGCAGAGACTGAGGGAAAGGAGATGCTGTGAGTGTGGGAAATTGAATGCAGCGTGTGTGAGATACGGGGAACAGTGAGTGATGAAAATGGGATGCAGTGACTATGGTGAAGGAGATGCAGTGATTGAGTGAAATGGGATGCAGTGACAGAGTGAAATGGGATGCAGTGACAGAGTGAAATGGGATGCAGTGTCTGCGTGAAATGCGGTGCAGTGACTGCGTGAAATGCGGTGCAGTGACTGCGTGAAATGGGATGCAGTGACTGCTTCAAATGGGATGCAGTGACTGAGTGAAATGGGATGCAGTGACTGAGAGAAATGCGATGCAGTGACTGAGTGAAATGAGATGCACTGACTGATGGAAATTGGATGCAGTGACAGAGTGACATGAGCTGCAGTGACTGAGTGAAATGGGATGCAGTATTTTTGGGAAGTAGGATGTAATCACTGATTGAAATGAGATGCAGAGACTGTGGGAAGGGAGATGCTGAGTCTATGGGAAATTGGATACAGTGAGTGTCGGAAATTGAATGCAGCGTCTGTGAGATACGGGAACCAGTGACTGATGGAAATGGGATGCTGTGACTGTGGTGAAGGAGATGCAGTGATGGAGTGAATTGGGATGCAGTGACTGAGTGAAATGTGATGCAGTGACTGAGTGAAATGGGATGCATTACTGATTGAAATGGGCTGCACTGACTGAGCGAAATGGGCTGCAGAGACTGAGAGAAATGGGCTGCAGTGACTGAGAGAAATGGGATGCAGTGACTGAATGAAATGAGATGCACTGACTGAGCGAAATGGGATGCAGTATTTTTGGGAAGTAGGATGTAATCACTGATTGAAATGAGATGCAGAGACTGTGGGAAGGGAGATGCTGAGTCTATGGGAAATTGGATACAGTGAGTGTCGGAAATTGAATGCAGCGTCTGTGAGATACGGGAACCAGTGACTGATGGAAATGGGATGCTGTGACTGTGGTGAAGGAGATGCAGTGATGGAGTGAATTGGGATGCAGTGACTGAGTGAAATGTGATGCAGTGACTGAGTGAAATGTGATGCAGTGACTGAGTGAAATGTGATGCAGTGACTGCCTGAAATGCGATGCAGTGACTGCCTGAAATGCGATGCAGTGACTGCGTGAAATGCGATGCAGTGACTGCGTGAAATGGGATACAGTGACTATGTGAAATGGGACGCAGTGACTGACTGTAATGTGATTTAGTCACTGAGTGAAATGTGATTCCGTCACTGAGTGAAATATGATGCACTCACTGAGTGTACTGTGATTCAGTCACTGAGTGAACTGTGATGCAGTTACTGAGTGAAATGGGATGCAGTGGCTGAGTGAAATGGGATGCAGTGGCTGAGTGAAATGGGATGCAGTGGCTGAGTGAAATGAGATGCAGTGACTGAGTGAAATGAGATGCAGTGACTGAGTGAAACGGGGTGCAGTGACTGAGTGAAATGAGATGCAGTGACTGAGTGAAACGGGGTGCAGTGACTGAGTGAAATAGACGGCAGTGACTGAGAGAAATGGGCTGCAGTCACTGAGTGAAATCTGTTGCTGTCTCTGAGTGAAATGTGCTGCATCACTGAGTTGAATGGGATGCAGTGACTGAGGGATATGAGATGCAGTGACTGAGGGAAAGGAGATGCAGTGACTGAGGGAAAAGGGATTCAGTATTTTTGGGAAGTAGGATGCAATCACTGAGTGAAATGCGATGCAGAGACTGTGGGAAAGGAGAAGCTGTGACTATGGGAAATGGGATGCAGTGACTGTGGGAAATTGAATGCAGTGTGTGTGAGATACGGGGAACAGTGAGTGATGAAAATGGGATGCGGTGACTATGGTGAAGGAGATGCAGTGACTGAGTGAAATGGGATGCAGTGTCTGCGTGAAATGCGGTGCAGTGACTGCATGAAATGCGGTGCAGTGACTGCGTGAAATGCGGTGCAGTGACTGCGTGAAATGGGATGCAGTGACTGCTTCAAATGGGATGCAGTGACTGAGTGAAATGGGATGCAGTGTCTGCGGGAAATGGGATGCAGTGACTGAGTGAAATGGGATGCATCACTGAGTGAAATGGGATGCATCACTGAGTGAAATGGGATGCATCACTGAGTGAAATGAGATGCAGTGACTGAGTGAAATGGGATGCAGTGACTGAGTGAAATGCGATGCAGTGACTGAGTGAAATGCGATGCAGTGACTGAGTGAAATGCGATGCAGTGAATGAGTGAAATGAGATGCACTGACTGATGGAAATTGGATGCAGTGACAGAGTGACATGAGCTGCAGTGACTGAGTGAAATGAGATGCATTGTTTGATGGAAATATGATGCAGTAACTGAGGGAAATGAGATGCATTGCTGAGGGAAATGGGATGCAGTGACCAAGGGAAATGGGATGCAGTGACTGAGTGAAATGAGATGCAGTGACTGAGCGAAATGGGATGCAGTATTTTTGGGAAGTAGGATGCAATCACTGATTGAAATGAGATGCAGAGACTGTGGGAAAGGAGATGCTGAGTCTCTGGGAAATGGGATACAGTGAGTGTCGGAAATTGAATGCAGTGTCTGTGAGATACGGGAACCAGTGACTGATGGAAATGGGATGCTGTGACTGTGGTGAAGGAGATGCAGTGATGGAGTGAATTGGGATGCAGTGACTGAGTGAAATGTGATGCAGTGACTGCGTGAAATGCGATGCAGTGACTGAGTGAAATGGGATGCAGTGACTACGTGAAATGGGACGCAGTGACTGACTGTAATGTGATTTAGTCACTGAGTGAAATGTGATTCCGTCACGGAGTGAAATATGATGGACTCACTGAGTGTACTGTGATTCAGTCACTGAGTGAAGTGTGAGCAGTTACTGAGTGAAATGGGATGCAGTGGCTGAGTGAAATGAGATGCAGTGACTGAGTGAAATGGGATGCAGTGACTGAGTGAAATGAGATGCAGTGACTGAGTGAAACGGGCTGAAGTGACTGAGTGAAACGGGCTGAAGTGACTGAGTGAAATGGGCTGCAGTGACTGAGAGAAATGGGCTGCAGTCACTGAGTGAAATCTGTTGCTGTCTCTGAGTGAAATGTGATGCATCACTGAGTTGAATGGGATGCAGGGACTGAGTGAAATGAGATGCAGTGACTGAGGGAAAAGGGATTCAGAATTTTTGGGAAGTAGGATGCAATCACTGAGTGAAATGCGATACAGAGACTGAGGGAAAGGAGATGCTGTGACTATGGGAAATGGGATGAAGTGAGTGTGGGAAATTGAAAGCAGCGTGTGTGAGATACGGGGAACAGTGAGTGATGAAAATGGGATGCAGTGACTGCGGTGAAGGAGATGCAGTGATTGAGTGAAATGGGATGCAGTGACTGAGTGAAATGGGATGCAGTGACTGAGTGAAGTGGGATGCAGTTACTGCGTGAAATGCGGTGCAGTTACTGCGTGAAATGCGGTGCAGTTACTGCGTGAAATGCGGTGCAGTAACTGCGTGAAATGGGATGCAGTGACTGAGTGCAGTGGGATGATGTGACTGAGTGCAGTGGGATGCAGTGACTGAGTGAAATGGGATGCATCACTGAGTGAAATGGGATGCAGTGACTGACGGAAATGGGATGCAGTGAGTGAGTGAAATGCGATGCAGTGACTGAGTGAAATGCGATGCAGTGACTGAGTGAAATGCGATGCAGTGACTGAGTGAAATGCAATGCAGTGAATGAGTGAAATGAGATGCACTGACTGATGGAAATTGGATGCAGTGACAGAGTGACATGAGCTGCAGTGACTGAGTGAAATGAGATGCATTGTTTGATGGAAATATGATGCAGTAACTGAGGGAAATGAGATGCAGTGCTGAGGGAAATGGGATGCAGTGACCAAAGGAAATGGGATGCACTGACTGAGCGAAATGGGATGCAGTATTTTTGGGAAGTAGGATGCAATCACTGATTGAAATGAGATGCAGAGACTATGGGAAAGGAGATGCTGAGTCTCTGGGAAATTGGATACAGTGAGTGTCGGAAATTGAGTGCAGCGTCTGTGAGATACGGGAACCAGTGACTGATGGAAATGGGATGCTGTGACTGTGGTGAAGGAGATGCAGTGATGGAGTGAATTGGGATGCAGTGACTGAGTGAAATGTGATGCAGTGACTGAGTGAAATGGGATGCAGTGACTGAGTGAAATGGGATGCAGTGACTGCGTGAAATGGGATGCAGTGACTGCCTGAAATGCGATGCAGTGACTGCGTGAAATGCGATGCAGTGACTGAGTGAAATGGGATGCAGTGACTACGTGAAATGGGACGCAGTGACTGACTGTAATGTGATTTAGTCACTGAGTGAAATGTGATTCCGTCGCTGAGTGAAATATGATGGACTCACTGAGTGTACTGTGATTCAGTCACTGAGTGAAGTGTGAGCAGTTACTGAGTGAAATGGGATGCAGTGGCTGAGTGAAATGAGATGCAGTGACTGAGTGAAATGGGATGCAGTGACTGAGTGAAATGAGATGCAGTGACTGAGTGAAACGGGCTGAAGTGACTGAGTGAAATGGGCTGCAGTGACTGAGAGAAATGGGCTGCAGTCACTGGGTGAAATCTGTTGATGTCTCTGAGTGAAATGTGATGCATCACTGAGTTGAATGGGATGCAGGGACTGAGTGAAATGAGATGCAGTGACTGAGGGAAAAGGGATTCAGAATTTTTGGGAAGTAGGATGCAATCACTGAGTGAAATGCGATACAGAGACTGAGGGAAAGGAGATGCTGTGACTATGGGAAATGGGATGCAGTGAGTGTGGGAAATTGAAAGCAGCGTGTGTGAGATACGGGGAACAGTGAGTGATGAAAATGGGATGCAGTGACTGTGGTGAAGGAGATGCAGTGATTGAGTGAAATGGGATGCAGTGACTGAGTGAAATGGGATGCAGTGACTGAGTGAAGTGGGATGCAGTGTCTGCGTGAAATGCAGTGCAGTTACTGCGTGAAATGCGGTGCAGTGACTGCGTGAAATGGGATGCAGTGACTGCTTCAAATGGGATGCAGTGACTGAGTGCAATGGGATGCAGTGCCTGAGTGCAGTGGGATGCAGTGACTGAGTGAAATGGGATGCATCACTGAGTGAAATGGGATGCAGTGACTGACGGAAATGGGATGCAGTGACTGAGTGAAATGGGATGCAGTGACTGAGTGAAATGGGATGAAGTGACTGAGTGAAATGTGATGCAGTGACTGAGTGAAATGTGATGCAGTGACTGAGTGAAATGTGATGCAGTGACACACGGACATGGGATGCAGTGACACACGGACATGGGATGCAGTGACCTGAGGGAATTGGGATGCAGTGACTGAGTGAAATGCGATGCAGTGACTGAGTGAAATGCGATGCAGTGAATGAGTGAAATGAGATGCACTGACTGATGGAAATTGGATGCAGTGACAGAGTGACATGAGCTGCAGTGACTGAGTGAAATGAGATGCATTGTTTGATGGAAGTATGATGCAGTAACTGACGGAAATGAGATTCAGTGACTGAGGGAAATGGGATGCAGTGACTGAGGGAAATGGGATGCAGTGACCGAGTGAAATGAGATGCAGTGACTGAGCGAAATGGGATGCACTATTTTTGGGAAGTCGGATGCAATCACTGATTATAATGAGATGCAGAGACTGTGGGAAAGGAGATGCTGTGTCTTTGGGAAATGGGATACAGTGAGTGTCGGAAATTGAATGCAGTGTCTGTGAGATACGGGAACCAGTGACTGATGGAAATGGGATGCTGTGAATGTGGTGAAGGAGATGCAGTGACTGCGTGAAATGGGATGCAGTGACTGCGTGAAATGGGATGCAGTGACTGCGTGAAATGCGATGCAGTGACTGCGTGAAATTCGATGCAGTGACTGCATGAAATGCGATGCAGTGACTGCGTGAAATGGGATGCAGTGACTACGTGAAATGGGACGCAGTGACTGACTGTAATGTGATTTAGTCACTGAGTGAAATGTGATTCCGTCACTGAGTGAAATATGATGGACTCACTGAGTGTACTGTGATTCAGTCACTGAGTGAACTGTGAGCAGTTACTGAGTGAAATGGGATGCAGTGGCTGAGTGAAATGAGATGCAGTGACTGAGTGAAACGGGCTGAAGTGACTGAGTGAAATGGGCTGCAGTGACTGAGAGAAATGGGCTGCAGTCACTGAGTGAAATCTGTTGCTGTCTCTGAGTGAAATGTGATGCATCACTGAGTTGAATGGGATGCAGGGACTGAGTGAAATGAGATGCAGTGACTGAGGGAAAAGGGATTCAGAATTTTTGGGAAGTAGGATGCAATCACTGAGTGAAATGCGATACAGAGACTGAGGGAAAGGAGATGCTGTGACTATGGGAAATGGGATGCAGTGAGTGTGGGAAATTGAAAGCAGCGTGTGTGAGATACGGGGAACAGTGAGTGATGAAAATGGGATGCAGTGACTGTGGTGAAGGAGATGCAGTGACTGAGTGAAATGGGATGCAGTGACTGAGTGAAATGGGATGCAGTGTCTGCGTGAAATGCGGTGCAGTTACTGCGTGAAATGCGGTGCAGTGACTGCGTGAAATGGGATGCAGTGACTGCTTCAAATGGGATGCAGTGACTGAGTGCAATGGGATGCAGTGACTGAGTGCAATGGGATGCAGTGACTGAGTGCAATCGGATGCAGTGACTGAGTGCAATGGGATGCAGTGACTGAGTGAAATGGGATGAAGTGACTGAGTGAAATGTGATGCAGTGACTGAGTGAAATGTGATGCAGTGACTGAGTGAAATGTGATGCAGTGACTGAGTGAAATGCGATGCAGTGACTGAGTGAAATGCGATGCAGTGACTGAGTGAAATGCGATGCAGTGAATGAGTGAAATGAGATGCACTGACTGATGGAAATTAGATGCAGTGACAGAGTGACATGAGCTGCAGTGACTGAGTGAAATGAGATGCATTGTTTGATGGAAGTATGATGCAGTAACTGACGGAAATGAGATGCAGTGACTGAGGGAAATGGGATGCAGTGACTGAGGGAAATGGGATGCAGTGACTGAGGGAAATTGGATGCAGTGACCGAGTGAAATGAGATGCAGTGACTGAGCGAAATGGGATGCACTATTTTTGGGAAGTCGGATGCAATCACTCATTATAATGAGATGCAGAGACTGTGGGAAAGGAGATGCTGTGTCTTTGGGAAATGGGATACAGTGAGTGTCGGAAATTGAATGCAGTGTCTGTGAGATACGGGAACCAGTGACTGATGGAAATGGGATGCTGTGACTGTGGAGAAGGAGATGCAGTGATGGAGTGAATTGGGATGCAGTGACTGAGTGAAATGTGATGCAGTGACTGAGTGAAATGTGATGCAGTGACTGCGTGAAATGGGATGCAATGACTGCGTGAAATGGGATGCAATGACTGCGTGAAATGGGATGCAGTGACTGCGTGAAATGGGACGCAGTGACTGAGTGAAATGTGATTCAGTCACTGAGTGAAATATGATGCACTCACTGAGTGTACTGTGATTCAGTCACTGAGTGAACTGTGATGCAGTCACTGAGTGAAATGGGATGCAATGGCTGAGTGAAATGGGATGCAGAGACTGAGGGACATGGCATGCAGTGACTGAGGGACATGGGATGCCGTGACTGAGGGACATGGGATGCCGTGACTGAGGGACGTGGGATGCCGTGACTGAGGGACATTGGATGCCGTGACTGAGGGAAATGGGATGCAGTGACACACGGACATGGGATGCAGTGACACACGGACATGGGATGCAGTGACACACCGACATGGGATGCAGTGACCTGAGGGAATTGGGATGCAGTGACTGAGTGAAATGAGATGCATTGTTTGATGGAAATATGATGCAGTAACTGACGGAAATGAGATGCAGTGACTGTGTGAAATGGGATGCAGTGACTGCGTGAAATGGGACGCAGTGACTAAGTGAAATGTGATTCAGTCACTGAGTGAACTGTGATGCAGTCACTGAGTGAAATGGGATGCAATGGCTTAGTGAAATGAGATGCAGTGACTGACTGAAATGAGATGCAGTGACTGAGTGAAATACGATGCAGTGACTGAGTGAAATGGGATGCAGTGACTGAGGGACATGGGATGCCGTGACTGAGGGAAATGGGATGCAGTGACACACGGACATGGGATGCAGTGACCTGAGGGAATTGGGATGCAGTGACTGAGTGAAATGGGATGCAGTGTCTGCGTGAAATGGGATGCAGTGACTGCTTCAAATGGGATGCAGTGACTGAGTGCAATGGGATGCCGTGACTGAGTGCAGTGGGATGCAGTGACTGAGTGAAATGGGATGCATCACTGAGTGAAATGGGATGCAGTGACTGACGGAAATGGGATGCAGTGACAGATGGAAATGGGATGTAGTGACTGAGTGAAATGTGATGCAGTGACTGAGTGAAATGTGATGCAGTGACTGAGTGAAATGTGATGCACTGACTGAGTGAAATGTGATGCACTGACTGAGTGAAATGTGATTCAGTCAGTGAGTGAAATGGGATGCAGTCAGTGAGTGAAATGGGATGCAGTCAGTGAGTGAAATGGGATGCAGTGACTGAGTGAAATGGGATGCAGTGACTGAGGGAAATGGGATGCAGTGACTGAGGGAAATGAGATGCAGTGACTGAGGGAAATGAGATGCAGTGTCTGTTGGAAATGGGATCCTGCGACTGAAGCTAATGGAATGCAGTGACTGAGTGAAATGGGATGCAGTGACTGAGGGTAATGGGATGCAGTGACTGAGGACAATGGGTTGCAGTGACTGAGGACAATGGGATGCATTGACTGAGGGAAATGGGATGCAGTGACTGGGAAATGGGATGCAGTGCTTGATGGAAATGGGACGCAGTGACTAAGTGAAATGGGACGCACTGACTGTGGTGAAGGAGATGCAGTGACTGAGTGAAATGGGATGCAGTGACTGAGTGAAATGGGATGCAGTGACTGAGTGAAATGGGATTGCCATGACTGTGGAAAGGAGATGCAGTGACTGAGGAAATGGGATGCAGTGACTGAGGGAAATGGGATGCAGTGACTGATGGAAATGCTATGCAGTGACTGAGGGAAATGGGATGCCGTGACTGACGGAAATGGGATGCAGTGTCTGTTGGAAATGGGATCCTGCGACTGAAGGTAATGGGATGCAGTGACTGAGGGTAATGGGATGCAGTGACTGAGTGAAATGGGATGCAGTGACTGAGGGGAATCGGATGCAGTGACTGAGGGTAATGGGATGCAGTGACTGAGTGAAATGGGATGCAGTGACTGAGGGGAATCGGATGCAGTGAATGAGGACAATGGGATGCAGTGACTGAGGACAATGGGATGCAGTGACTGAAGGCAATGGGATGCAGTGACTTAGGACAATGGGATGCAGTGACTTAGGACAATGGGATGCAGTGACTGAGGGAAATGGGATGCAGTGACTGAGGGAAATGGGCTTCAGTGACTGGGAATTGGGATGCAGTGACTATGGGAAATGGGACGCAGTGACTGAGTGAAATGGGACGCAGTGACTGATGGAAAGGAGATGCAGTGACTCTGTGAAATGGGATGCAGTGACTGAGTGAAATGGGATTGCCGTGACTGTGGGAAGGAAATGCAGTGTCTGAGGAAATGGGACGCGGTGACGGATGGTAATGGGATGCTCTGACTGAGTGTAAAGTGAAGCATTGAGTGAAATGGGATGCAGTGGCTGTGTGAAATGGGATGCAGTGGCTGTGTGAAATGGGATGCAGTGGCTGTGTGAAATGGGATGCAGTGACTGAGTGAAATGTGATGCAGTGACTGAGTGCAATGAGATGCACTGACTGATGGAAATTGGATGCAGTGACAGAGTGACATGAGCTGCAGTGACTGAGTGAAATGAGATGCATTGTTTGATGGAAGTATGATGCAGTAACTGACGGAAATGAGATGCAGTGACTGAGGGAAATGGGATGCAGTGACTGAGGGAAATGAGATGCAGTGTCTGTTGGAAATGGGATCCTGCGACTGAAGCTAATGGAATGCAGTGACTGAGTGAAATGGGATGCAGTGACTGAGGGTAATGGGATGCAGTGACTGAGGACAATGGGTTGCAGTGACTGAGGACAATGGGATGCATTGACTGAGGGAAATGGGATGCAGTGACTGGGAAATGGGATGCAGTGCTTGATGGAAATGGGACGCAGTGACTAAGTGAAATGGGACGCACTGACTGTGGTGAAGGAGATGCAGTGACTGAGTGAAATGGGATGCAGTGACTGAGTGAAATGGGATGCAGTGACTGAGTGAAATGGGATTGCCATGACTGTGGAAAGGAGATGCAGTGACTGAGGAAATGGGATGCAGTGACTGAGGGAAATGGGATGCAGTGACTGATGGAAATGCTATGCAGTGACTGAGGGAAATGGGATGCCGTGACTGACGGAAATGGGATGCAGTGTCTGTTGGAAATGGGATCCTGCGACTGAAGGTAATGGGATGCAGTGACTGAGGGTAATGGGATGCAGTGACTGAGTGAAATGGGATGCAGTGACTGAGGGGAATCGGATGCAGTGACTGAGGGTAATGGGATGCAGTGACTGAGTGAAATGGGATGCAGTGACTGAGGGGAATCGGATGCAGTGAATGAGGACAATGGGATGCAGTGACTGAGGACAATGGGATGCAGTGACTGAAGGCAATGGGATGCAGTGACTTAGGACAATGGGATGCAGTGACTTAGGACAATGGGATGCAGTGACTGAGGGAAATGGGATGCAGTGACTGAGGGAAATGGGCTTCAGTGACTGGGAATTGGGATGCAGTGACTATGGGAAATGGGACGCAGTGACTGAGTGAAATGGGACGCAGTGACTGATGGAAAGGAGATGCAGTGACTCTGTGAAATGGGATGCAGTGACTGAGTGAAATGGGATTGCCGTGACTGTGGGAAGGAAATGCAGTGTCTGAGGAAATGGGACGCGGTGACGGATGGTAATGGGATGCTCTGACTGAGTGTAAAGTGAAGCATTGAGTGAAATGGGATGCAGTGGCTGTGTGAAATGGGATGCAGTGGCTGTGTGAAATGGGATGCAGTGGCTGTGTGAAATGGGATGCAGTGACTGAGTGAAATGTGATGCAGTGACTGAGTGCAATGAGATGCACTGACTGATGGAAATTGGATGCAGTGACAGAGTGACATGAGCTGCAGTGACTGAGTGAAATGAGATGCATTGTTTGATGGAAGTATGATGCAGTAACTGACGGAAATGAGATGCAGTGACTGAGGGAAATGGGATGCAGTGACTGAGGGAAATGGGATGCAGTGACCGAGTGAAATGAGATGCAGTGACTGAGCGAAATGGGATGCACTATTTTTGGGAAGTCGGATGCAATCACTGATTACAATGAGATGCAGAGACTGTGGGAAAGGAGATGCTGTGTCTTTGGGAAATGGGATACAGTGAGTGTCGGAAATTGAATGCAGGGTCTGTGAGATACGGGAACCAGTGACTGATGGAAATGGGATGCTGTGACTGTGGAGAAGGAGATGCAGTGACGGAGTGAATTGGGATGCAGTGACTGAGTGAAATGTGATGCAGTGACTGAGTGAAATGTGATGCAGTGACTGAGTGAAATGGGATGCAATGACTGCGTGAAATGGGATGCAGTGACTGCGTGAAATGGGATGCAGTGACTGCGTGAAATGGGACGCAGTGACTAAGTGAAATGTGATTCAGTCACTGAGTGAAATGTGATTCCGTCACTGAGTGAAATATGATGCACTCACTGAGTGTGCTGTGATTCAGTCACTGAGTGAACTGTGATGCAGTAACTGAGTGAAATGGGATGCAGTGGCTGAGTGACATGGCATGCAGTGACTGAGGGACATGGGATGCCGTGACTGTGGGACATGGGATGCCGTGACTGAGGGACATGGGATGCCGTGACTGAGGGAAATGGGATGCAGTGACACACGGACATGGGATGCAGTGACCTGAGGGAATTGGGATGCAGTGACTGAGTGAAATGGGATGCAGTGTCTGCGTGAAATGCGGTGCAGTGACTGCGTGAAATGCGGTGCAGTGACTGCGTGAAATGCGGTGCAGTGACTGCGTGAAATGCGGTGCAGTGACTGCGTGAAATGCGGTGCAGTGACTGCGTGAAATGGGATGCAGTGACTGCTTCAAATGGGATGCAGTGACTGAGTGCAATGGGATGCAGTGACTGAGTGCAGTGGGATGCAGTGACTGAGTGAAATGGGATGCATCACTGAGTGAAATGGGATGCAGTGACTGACGGAAATGGGATGCAGTGACAGATGGAAATGGGATGCAGTGACTGAGTGAAATGGGATGAAGTGACTGAGTGAAATGTGATGCAGTGACTGAGTGAAATGTGATGCACTGACTGAGTGAAATGTGATGCAGTGACTGAGTGAAATGTGATGCAGTGACTGAGTGAAATGTGATGCAGTGACTTAGTGAAATGAGATGCACTGACTGATGGAAATTGGATGCAATGGCTGAGTGAAATGGGATGCAGTGACTGAGGGACATGGGATGCCGTGACTGAGGGACATGGGATGCCGTGACTGAGGGACATGGGATGCCGTGACTGAGGGACATGGGATGCCGTGACTGAGGGACATGGGATGCCTTGACTGAGGGAAATGGGATGCAGTGAATGAGGGACATGGGATGCAGTGACACACCGACATGGGATGCAGTGACCTGAGTGAATTGGGATGCAGTGACTGAGTGAAATGAGATGCATTGTTTGATGGAAATATGATGCAGTAACTGACGGAAATGAGATGCAGTGACTGCGTGAAATGGGATGCAGTGACTGCGTGAAATGGGACGCAGTGACTAAGTGAAATGTGATTCAGTCACTGAGTGAAATGTGATGCACTCACTGAGTGTACTGTGATTCAGTCACTGAGTGAACTGTGATGCAGTCACTGAGTGAAATGGGATGCAATGGCTAAGTGAAATGAGATGCAGTGACTGACTGAAATGAGATGCAGTGACTGAGTGAAATACGATGCAGTGACTGAGTGAAATGGGATGCAGTGACTGAGGGACATGGGATGCCGTGACTGAGGGAAATGGGATGCAGTGACACACGGACATGGGATGCAGTGACCTGAGGGAATTGGGATGCAGTGACTGAGTGAAATGGGATGCAGTGTCTGCGTGAAATGCGGTGCAGTGACTGCGTGAAATGCGGTGCAGTGACTGCGTGAAATGCGGTGCAGTGACTGCGTGAAATGGGATGCAGTGACTGCTTCAAATGGGATGCAGTGACTGCTTCAAATGGGATGCAGTGACTGAGTGCAATGGGATGCAGTGACTGAGTGCAGTGGGATGCAGTGACTGAGTGAAATGGGATGCAGTGACTGACGGAAATGGGATGCAGTGACAGATGGAAATGGGATGCAGTGACTGAGTGAAATGGGATGAAGTGACTGAGTGAAATGTGATGCAGTGACTGAGTGAAATGTGATGCAGTGACTGAGTGAAATGTGATGCAGTGACTGAGTGAAATGTGATGCAGTGACTTAGTGAAATGAGATGCACTGACTGATGGAAATTGGATGCAATGGCTGAGTGAAATGGGATGCAGTGACTGAGGGACATGGGATGCCGTGACTGAGGGACATGGGATGCCGTGACTGAGGGACATGGGATGCCGTGACTGAGGGACATGGGATGCCGTGACTGAGGGAAATGGGATGCAGTGAATGAGGGACATGGGATGCAGTGACTGCGTGAAATGGGATGCAGTGACTGCGTGAAATGGGACGCAGTGACTAAGTGAAATGTGATTCAGTCACTGAGTGAAATGTGATGCACTCACTGAGTGTACTGTGATTCAGTCACTGAGTGAACTGTGATGCAGTCACTGAGTGAAATGGGATGCAATGGCTGAGTGAAATGAGATGCAGTGACTGACTGAAATGAGATGCAGTGACTGAGTGAAATACGATGCAGTGACTGAGTGAAATGGGATGCAGTGACTGAGGGACATGGGATGCAGTGACTGAGGGACATGGGATGCAGTGACTGAGGGAAATGGGATGCAGTGAATGAGGGATATGGGATGCAGTGACACACGGACATGGGATGCAGTGACACACGGACATGGGATGCAGTGACCTGAGGGAATTGGGATGCAGTGACTGAGTGAAATGAGATGCAGTGACTTAGGGAAATGGGATGCAGTGACCGAGTGAAATGAGATGCAGTGACTGAGCGAAATGGGATGCACTATTTTTGGGAAGTAGGATACAATCACTGATTGAAATGAGATGCAGAGACTGTGGGAAAGGAGATGCTGTGACGATGGGAAATGGGATGCAGTGACTCAGTGAAATGTGATTCAGTCACTGAGTGAAATGTGATTCCGTCACTGAGTGAAATGTGATGCACTCACTGAGTGAAATGTGATGCACTCACTGAGTGAACTGTGATGCAGTCACTGAGTGAAATGGGATGCAGTGGCTGAAGGAAATGTGATGCAGTGACTGAGTGAAATGGGATGCAGTGACTGAGGGAAAAGGGATGCAGTGACAGAGTGACATGAGCTGCAATGTCTGATGGAAATGTGATGCAGTACCTGAGGGAAATGGGATGCAGCGACTGAGGTAGTGGGAATGAGTGACTGTGTTCATGAGGATGCAGTGCCTGAGCGGACTTGGGGTGCAGTGAGTGAGGGAGATGGGATACAGTGCCTTAGTGAAATGAGATGCAGTGACTGAGGGAAATGGGATGCAGTGATTGAGTGAAATGAGATGCAGTGACTAAGGGAAATGAGATGCAGTGACTGAGTGACATGGGATGCAGTGAATGAGTGAAATGAGATGCAGTGACGGAGTGAAATGCGCGCAGTGACTGATAGAAATCGGATACAGTGACTGATGGAACTGGGATGCAGTGACTGACGGAACTGGGATGCGGTGACTTTGTGAACTGGGATGTGGTGACTGTGTGAAGTGGGATGCGGTGACTATGTGAACTGGGATGCAGTGGCTGAGTGAAATGGGATGCAGTGGCTGAGTGAAATGGGATGCAGTGGCTGAGTGAAATGGGATGCAGTGGGGAGTGAAATGGGATGCAGTGACTGGTGGAAATGAGATGCAGTGACTAAGGGAAAGGAAATGCAGTGTCTGTGGGAAATGGGATGCTGCGACTGAGGGTAATGGGATGCCGTGACTGAGGGTAATGGGATGCAGTGACTGATGGAAATGGATGCAGTGACTGAGTGAAATGGGATGCAGGGACTGAGTGAAATGCGAAGCACTGCCTTCAGGAAAGGAAATGCAGTGTCTGTGGGATATGGGATGCTGCGACTGAGTGAAATGGGATGGAGTGACTGACGGAAATGGGATGCAGTGTCTGAGGGTAATGGGATGCAGTGACTGAGGAGAATGGGATGCAGTGACTGAGGTAAATGGGATGCAGTGACTGGGAAATGGGATGCAGTGATTGATGGAAATGGGACGCAGTGACTAAGTGAAATGGGACGCAGTGATTGATGGAAAGGAGATGCAGTGACTCTGTGAAATGGGATGCAGTTTCTGAGTGAAATGGAATGCAGTGACTGAGTGAAATGGGATTGCCGTGACTGTGGAAAGGAGATGCAGCAACTGAGGAAATGGGATGCAGTGACTGAGGGAAATGGGATTGCTGTGGCTGTGGAAAGTAGATGCAGTGACTGAGTGAAGTGGGATGCAGTGGCTGAGGGCAATGGGATGCAGTGACTGAGGGCAATGGGATGCAGTGAATGAGGGAAATGGGATGCAGTCACTGTGGGAAATGGGATGCAGTCACTGTGGGAAATGGGATGCAGTGACTGAGGGCAATGGAATGCAGTGACTGAGGGCAATGGGATGCAGTGACTCTGTGAAATGGGATGCAGTGACTGAGTGAAATGGCATGCAGTGACTGAGTGAAATGGGATTGCCGTGACTGTGGAAAGGAGATGCTCTGACTATGGGAAATGGGATGCAGTGAGTGTGGGAAATGGAATGCATCGTCTGTGAGATACGGGAAACAGTGACTGATGGGAATGTGATGCAGTGACTGTGGTGAAGGAGATGCAGTGATTGAGTGAAATGTGATGCAGTGACTGAGTGAAATCGGATGCAGTGACTGACGGAAATGTGATTTCGTCACTGAGTGAAATTGGATGCAGTCGCTCAGTGAAATGGGATGCATCACTGAGTGCAATGGGATGCAGTGACTGGGTGAAATGGGATGCAGTGACAGAGTGAAATCGGATGCAGTGACTGAGTGAAATCGGATGCAGTGACTGAGGGAAATGGGATGCACTGACCGAGTGAAATGAGATGCAGTGACTGACGGAAATGGGATGCTGTGACTGAGGGAAATGGGGTGCATTATTTGTGGGAAGAAGGATGCAATCACTGAGTGAAATGAGATGATGAGACTGAGGGCAAGGAGATGCTGTGACTATGGGAAATGGGATGCACTGAGTGTGGGAAATTGAATGCAGCGTCTGTGAGATACGGGAAACAGTGACTGATGGAAATGGGATGCAGTAACTGTGTTGAAGGAGATGCAGTGACTGAGTGAAATTGGATGCAGTGACTGCGTGAAATGCGATGCAGTGACTGAGTGAAATGTGATTCAGTCACTGAGTGAATTGGAAATTGGATGCAGTGACAGAGCGACATGAGGTGCAGAGACTGAGTAAAATGAGAAGCATTGAATGCACTGTCTGTGAGATACGGGAAACAGTGACTGATGGAAATGGGATGCAGTGACTATGGTGAAGGGGATGCAGCGACTGAGTGAAATGGGATGCAGTGACTCCGTTAAATGGGATGCAGTGACTGAGTGAAAGGGGATGCAGTGACTGAGTGAAATGGGATGCAGTGACTGAGTGAAATGGGATGCAGTGACGGATGCAAATGGGATGCAGTGACTGAGTGAAATGGGATGCAGTGACTGACGGAAATGTGATGCAGTGACTGATGGAAATGAGATGCACTGACTGAGGGAAATGGGATGCAGTGACTGAGTGAAATGTGATGCAGTCACTGAATGAAATGGGATGCACTGATTGTGTGAAATGGGATGCAGTGACTGAGGGAAAATGGGTTGCAATGACTGATGGAAATGGGATATAGTGACTGATGGAAATGGGATACAGTGACTGTGGGAAATGCGATGCAGTGACTGAGTGAATTGGAATGCAGTGACACACGGAAATGGGATGCCTTGACTGACGGGAATGGGATGCAGTGATTGACGGAAATGTGATGCAGTGACTGATGGAAATGGGACGCAGTGACTGAGAGAAATGGGATGCAGTGACTGAAGGAAATGAGATGCAGTGTCTGAGTGAAATGGGATGCAGTGATTGTGTGAAATGGGATGCAGTGACTGATGCAAATGGGATACATTGACTGAGGGAAATGGGTTTCAGTGACTGAGGGAAATGGGATGCAGTGACTGAAAGAAATGAGATGCAGTGACTGAGGGAAATGGGATGCAGTGACTGAGGGAAATGAGATGCAGTGCCTGAGTGAAATGGGATGCAGTGACTGCGTTAAATGCGATGCAGTGACTGATGGAAATTGGATGCAGTGACTGAGTGACATGAGGTGCAGTGACTGAGTGAAATGAGATGCAGTGTCTGATTGAAATGTGATGCAGTGACTGAGGTACTGGGTAGGAGTGACTGAATGAAATGCGATGCAGTGACTGAGTGAAATGCGATGCAGTGACTGAGTGAAATGCGATGCAGTGACTGAGTGAAATGCGATGCACTGACTGATGGAAATTGGATGCAGTGACAGAGCGACATGAGCTGCAGAGACTGAGTAAAATGAGAAGCATTGAATGTTTGAATGTGAGATACGGGAAACAGTGACTGATGGAAATGGGATGCAGTGACTATGGTGAAGGGGATGCAGCGACTGAGTGAAATGTGATGCAGTGACTGAGTGAAATGTGATGCAGTGACTGAGTGAAATGAGATGCAGTGACTGAGGGAAATGGGATGCAGTGACTGAGGGAAATGGGATGCAGTGACTGAGGGAAATGGGATGCAGTGACTGAGTGAAATGGGATGCAGTGACTGAGGGAAAATGGGTTGTAATGACTGATGGAAATGGGATATAGTGACTGATGGAAATGGGATGCAGTGACTGTGGGAAATGGGATGCAGTGACTGAGGGAAAATGGGTTGCAATGACTGATGGAAATGGGATATAGTGACTGATGAAAATGGGATGCAGTGACTGAGTGAATTGGGATGCAGTCACACACGGAAATGGGATGCCTTGACTGAAGGAAATGGGATGCAGTGACTGACGGAAATGTGATGCAGTGACTGACGGAAATGAGATGCAGTGTCTGAGTGAAATGGGATGCGGTGATTGTGTGAAATGGGATGCAGTGACTGAGGGAAATGGGATGCAGTGACTGAGGGAAATGGGATGCAGTGACTGAGGGAAATGGGAAGCAGTGACTCAGGGAAATGGGATATAGTGACTGATGAAAATGGGATGCAGTGACTGAGTGAATTGGGATGCAGTCACACACGGAAATGGGATGCCTTGACTGAAGGAAATGGGATGCAGTGACTGAGGGAAATGGGATGCAGTGACTGACGGAAATGAGATGCAGTGTCTGAGTGAAATGGGATGCAGTGATTGTGTGAAATGGGATGCAGTGACTGAGGGAAATGGGATGCAGTGACTGAGGGAAATGGGATGCAGTGACTGAGGGAAATGGGAAGCAGTGACTCAGGGAAATGGGATGCAGTGACTCAGGGAAATGGGATGCAGTGATTGAGTGAAATGGGATGCAGTGACTGATGCAAATGGGATACATTGACTGAGGGAAATGGGTTGCAGTGACTGAGGGAAATGGGATGCAGTGACTGAGGGAAATGAGATGCAGTGACTGAGGGAAATGGGATGCAGTAACTGTGTGAAATGGGATGCAGTGACTGAGGGAAATGGGATTCAGTGACAGAGTGACATGAACTGCAGTGTCTGATGGAATTGTGATGCAGTACCTGATGGAAATGGGACGCAGTGACTGAGGTACTGGGAAGGAGTGACTGAGTTCATGGGGACGCAGTGCCCGAGCGGACTTGTGGTGCAGTGAGTGAGGGAAATGGGATGCAGTGACTGAGGGAAATGAGATGCAGTGACTGAGGGAAATGGGATGCAGTGACTGAGTGAAATGAGATGCAGTGACTGAGGGAAATGGGACGCAGTGTCAGAGTGAAATGGGATGCAGTCAATGAGTGAAATGGCCTGCAGTGATTGAGTGATGTGGGATGCTGTGACTGAGGGAAATGGGATTCAGTGGTTGAGTTAAATGGGATGCACTGACTCATTGAAATGGGATGCAGTGACTGTTGGAAATGGATTGCATTGACTGTTGGCAAAGGGATGCAGTGACTGAGGGAAAGGAGATGCAGTGACTGTGGGAAATGGCATACTGTGACTCAGGGTAATGGGATGCAGTGACTGAGGGGAATGGGATGCAGTGACTGAGTGAAATGGGATACTGTGACTGAGGAAAGAAGATGAAGTTACTATGGGGAATGGAATGATGTGGCTGAGTGAAATGGGATGCAGTGACTGAGGGTAATGGGATGCAGTGACTGTTGGAAATGGGATGCTGTGACTGAGCGTGCTGTGATGCAGTGACTGAGGGTAATGGGATGCAGTGACTGAGGGAAATGGCCTGCAGTGACTGAGTGAAATGGGATGCAGTGACTGAGGAAAGGAGATGCAGTGACTGTGGGAAATGGGAAGCGGTGACTGAGTGGAATGTGAAGCATTGAATCAGTGAAATGAGATGCAGTGACTGTTTGAAATGGGATGCAGTGGCTGTGTGAACTGGGATGCGGTGACTGTGTGAACTGGGATGCGGTGACTGTGTGAAATGGGATGCAGTGACTGAGTGAAATGCGATGCAGTGACTGAGGTACGGGGAAGCAGTGACTGAATTAATAGGGATGCAGTGCCCGAGCGGGTTTGGTGTGCAGTGACTTAGGGAAATGTGATACAGTGCCTGAGTGAAATGTGATGCACTGACTGATTGAAATAGGATGCAGTGACTGAGTGAAATGCAATGCAGTGACTGAGTGGAATGGGATGCAGTGAATGACTGAAATGAGATTCAGTGGGGAGTGAAATGGGATGCAGTGACTGGTGGAAATGAGATGCAGTGACTTAGGGAAAGGAAATGCAGTGTCTGAGGGAAATGGGATGCTGCGACTGAGGCTAATGGGATGCAGTGCCTGAGGGTAATGGGATGCACTGACTGATGGAAATGGATGCAGTGACTGAGGTAGTGGGAAGGAGTGACTGAGTTAATAGGGATGCAGTGCCCGAGCGGGCTTGGGGAGCAGTGACTGAGTGAAAGGGGATGCAGTGACTTAAGGAAAGGAAATGCAGTGTCTGTGGGAAATGGGATGCTGCGACTGAGGGAAATGGGATGGAGTGACTGACGGAAATGGGATGCAGTGACTGAGCGAAATGGGTGGCAGTGACGAGTGAAATGGGTTGCAGTGACTGAGTGAAATGGGATGCACTGACTGAGGGAAGTGCGATGCAGTGACTGAGGAAAATGGGATGCAGTGACTGAGGGAAATGGGATGCTGTGACTGAGTGAAATGAGATGCAGTGACTGAGCGAAATGGGATGCACTATTTTTGGGAAGTCGGATGCAATCACTCATTATAATGAGATGCAGAGACTGTGGGAAAGGAGATGCAGTGTCTTTGGGAAATGGGATACAGTGAGTGTCGGAAATTGAATGCAGTGTCTGTGAGATACGGGAACCAGTGACTGATGGAAATGGGATGCTGTGACTGTGGAGAAGGAGATGCAGTGATGGAGTGAATTGGGATGCAGTGACTGAGTGAAATGTGATGCAGTGACTGCGTGAAATGGGATGCAATGACTGCGTGAAATGGGATGCAGTGACTGCGTGAAATGGGACGCAGTGACTGAGTGAAATGTGATTCAGTCACTGAGTGAAATATGATGCACTCACTGAGTGTACTGTGATTCAGTCACTGAGTGAACTGTGATGCAGTCACTGAGTGAAATGGGATGCAATGGCTGAGTGAAATGGGATGCAGAGACTGAGGGACATGGCATGCAGTGACTGAGGGACATGGGATGCCGTGATTGAGGGACATGGGATGCCGTGACTGAGGGACATTGGATGCCGTGACTGAGGGAAATGGGATGCAGTGACACACGGACATGGGATGCAGTGACACACGGACATGGGATGCAGTGACCTGAGGGAATTGGGATGCAGTGACTGAGTGAAATGGGATGCAGTGTCTGCGTGAAATGCGGTGCAGTGACTGCGTGAAATGCGGTGCAGTGACTGCGTGAAATGGGATGCAGTGACTGCTTCAAATGGGATGCAGTGACTGAGTGCAATGGGATGCCGTGACTGAGTGCAGTGGGATGCAGTGACTGAGTGAAATGGGATGCATCACTGAGTGAAATGGGATGCAGTGACTGACGGAAATGGGATGCAGTGACAGATGGAAATGTGATGCAGTGACTGAGTGAAATGTGATGCAGTGACTGAGTGAAATGTGATGCAGTGACTGAGTGAAATGTGATGCACTGACTGAGTGAAATGGGATGCACTGACTGAGTGAAATGTGATTCAGTCAGTGAGTGAAATGGGATGCAGTCAGTGAGTGAAATGGGATGCAGTCAGTGAGTGAAATGGGATGCAGTGACTGAGTGAAATGGGATGCAGTGACTGAGGGAAATGGGATGCAGTGACTGAGGGAAATGAGATGCAGTGACTGAGGGAAATGAGATGCAGTGTCTGTTGGAAATGGGATCCTGCGACTGAAGCTAATGGAATGCAGTGACTGAGTGAAATGGGATGCAGTGACTGAGTGAAATGGGATGCAGTGACTGAGGACAATGGGTTGCAGTGACTGAGGACAATGGGATGCATTGACTGAGGGAAATGGGATGCAGTGACTGGGAAATGGGATGCAGTGCTTGATGGAAATGGGACGCAGTGACTAAGTGAAATGGGACGCACTGACTGTGGTGAAGGAGATGCAGTGACTGAGTGAAATGGGATGCAGTGACTGAGTGAAATGGGATGCAGTGACTGAGTGAAATGGGATTGCCATGACTGTGGAAAGGAGATGCAGTGACTGAGGAAATGGGATGCAGTGACTGAGGGAAATGGGATGCAGTGACTGATGGAAATGCTATGCAGTGACTGAGGGAAATGGGATGCCGTGACTGACGGAAATGGGATGCAGTGTCTGTTGGAAATGGGATCCTGCGACTGAAGGTAATGGGATGCAGTGACTGAGGGTAATGGGATGCAGTGACTGAGGGGAATCGGATGCAGTGACTGAGGGTAATGGGATGCAGTGACTGAGTGAAATGGGATGCAGTGACTGAGGGGAATCGGATGCAGTGAATGAGGACAATGGGATGCAGTGACTGAGGACAATGGGATGCAGTGACTGAAGGCAATGGGATGCAGTGACTTAGGACAATGGGATGCAGTGACTTAGGACAATGGGATGCAGTGACTGAGGGAAATGGGATGCAGTGACTGAGGGAAATGGGCTTCAGTGACTGGGAATTGGGATGCAGTGACTATGGGAAATGGGAGGCAGTGACTGAGTGAAATGGGACGCAGTGACTGATGGAAAGGAGATGCAGTGACTCTGTGAAATGGGATGCAGTGACTGAGTGAAATGGGATTGCCGTGACTGTGGGAAGGAAATGCAGTGTTTGAGGAAATGGGACGCGGTGACGGATGGTAATGGGATGCTCTGACTGAGTGTAAAGTGAAGCATTGAGTGAAATGGGATGCAGTGGCTGTGTGAAATGGGATGCAGTGGCTGTGTGAAATGGGATGCAGTGGCTGTGTGAAATGGGATGCAGTGACTGAGTGAAATGTGATGCAGTG
This sequence comes from Stegostoma tigrinum, assembly GCF_030684315.1. Classification (NCBI taxonomy): domain Eukaryota; kingdom Metazoa; phylum Chordata; class Chondrichthyes; order Orectolobiformes; family Stegostomatidae; genus Stegostoma; species Stegostoma tigrinum. The sequence goes on along the minus strand of NW_026728165.1, from coordinate 176,640 downwards.
ACTGAGTGCAATGAGATGCACTGACTGATGGAAATTGGATGCAGTGACAGAGTGACATGAGCTGCAGTGACTGAGTGAAATGAGATGCATTGTTTGATGGAAGTATGATGCAGTAACTGACGGAAATGAGATGCAGTGACTGAGGGAAATGGGATGCAGTGACTGAGGGAAATGGGATGCTGTGACCGAGTGAAATGAGATGCAGTGACTGAGCGAAATGGGATGCACTATTTTTGGGAAGTCGGATGCAATCACTGATTACAATGAGATGCAGAGACTGTGGGAAAGGAGATGCAGTGTCTTTGGGAAATGGGATACAGTGAGTGTCGGAAATTGAATGCAGGGTCTGTGAGATACGGGAACCAGTGACTGATGGAAATGGGATGCTGTGACTGTGGAGAAGGAGATGCAGTGACGGAGTGAATTGGGATGCAGTGACTGAGTGAAATGTGATGCAGTGACTGAGTGAAATGTGATGCAGTGACTGAGTGAAATGGGATGCAATGACTGCGTGAAATGGGATGCAGTGACTGCGTGAAATGGGATGCAGTGACTGCGTGAAATGGGACGCAGTGACTAAGTGAAATGTGATTCAGTCACTGAGTGAAATGTGATTCCGTCACTGAGTGAAATATGATGCACTCACTGAGTGTGCTGTGATTCAGTCACTGAGTGAACTGTGATGCAGTAACTGAGTGAAATGGGATGCAGTGGCTGAGTGACATGGCATGCAGTGACTGAGGGACATGGGATGCCGTGACTGTGGGACATGGGATGCCGTGACTGTGGGACATGGGATGCCGTGACTGAGGGACATGGGATGCCGTGACTGAGGGAAATGGGATGCAGTGACACACGGACATGGGATGCAGTGACCTGAGGGAATTGGGATGCAGTGACTGAGTGAAATGGGATGCAGTGTCTGCGTGAAATGCGGTGCAGTGACTGCGTGAAATGCGGTGCAGTGACTGCGTGAAATGCGGTGCAGTGACTGCGTGAAATGGGATGCAGTGACTGCTTCAAATGGGATGCAGTGACTGAGTGCAATGGGATGCAGTGACTGAGTGCAGTGGGATGCAGTGACTGAGTGAAATGGGATGCATCACTGAGTGAAATGGGATGCAGTGACTGACGGAAATGGGATGCAGTGACAGATGGAAATGGGATGCAGTGACTGAGTGAAATGGGATGAAGTGACTGAGTGAAATGTGATGCAGTGACTGAGTGAAATGTGATGCAGTGACTGAGTGAAATGTGATGCAGTGACTTAGTGAAATGAGATGCACTGACTGATGGAAATTGGATGCAATGGCTGAGTGAAATGGGATGCAGTGACTGAGGGACATGGGATGCAGTGACTGAGGGACATGGGATGCCGTGACTGAGGGACATGGGATGCCGTGACTGAGGGACATGGGATGCCGTGACTGAGGGACATGGGATGCCGTGACTGAGGGAAATGGGATGCAGTGAATGAGGGACATGGGATGCAGTGACACACGGACATGGGATGCAGTGACCTGAGGGAATTGGGATGCAGTGACTGAGTGAAATGAGATGCATTGTTTGATGGAAATATGATGCAGTAACTGACGGAAATGAGATGCAGTGACTGCGTGAAATGGGATGCAGTGTCTGCGTGAAATGCGGTGCAGTGACTGCGTGAAATGCGGTGCAGTGACTGCGTGAAATGCGGTGCAGTGACTGCGTGAAATGGGATGCAGTGACTGCTTCAAATGGGATGCAGTGACTGAGTGCAATGGGATGCAGTGACTGAGTGCAGTGGGATGCAGTGACTGACGGAAATGGGATGCAGTGACAGATGGAAATGGGATGCAGTGACTGAGTGAAATGGGATGAAGTGACTGAGTGAAATGGGACGCAGTGACTAAGTGAAATGTGATTCAGTCACTGAGTGAAATGTGATGCACTCACTGAGTGTACTGTGATTCAGTCACTGAGTGAACTGTGATGCAGTCACTGAGTGAAATGGGATGCAATGGCTTAGTGAAATGAGATGCAGTGACTGACTGAAATGAGATGCAGTGACTGAGTGAAATACGATGCAGTGACTGAGTGAAATGGGATGCAGTGACTGAGGGACATGGGATGCCGTGACTGAGGGAAATGGGATGCAGTGACACACGGACATGGGATGCAGTGACCTGAGGGAATTGGGATGCAGTGACTGAGTGAAATGGGATGCAGTGTCTGCGTGAAATGCGGTGCAGTGACTGCGTGAAATGCGGTGCAGTGACTGCGTGAAATGCGGTGCAGTGACTGCGTGAAATGGGATGCAGTGACTGCTTCAAATGGGATGCAGTGACTGAGTGCAATGGGATGCAGTGACTGAGTGCAGTGGGATGCAGTGACTGAGTGAAATGGGATGTAGTGACTGAGTGAAATGGGATGCAGTGACTGACGGAAATGGGATGCAGTGACAGATGGAAATGGGATGCAGTGACTGAGTGAAATGGGATGCAGTGACTGAGTGAAATGTGATGCACTGACTGAGTGAAATGTGATGCAGTGACTGAGTGAAATGTGATGCAGTGACTGAGTGAAATGTGATGCAGTGACTTAGTGAAATGAGATGCACTGACTGATGGAAATTGGATGCAATGGCTGAGTGAAATGGGATGCAGTGACTGAGGGACATGGGATGCAGTGACTGAGGGACATGGGTTGCCGTGACTGAGGGACATGGGATGCCGTGACTGAGGGACATGGGATGCCGTGACTGAGGGACATGGGATGCCGTGACTGAGGGAAATGGGATGCAGTGAATGAGGGACATGGGATGCAGTGACCTGAGGGAATTGGGATGCAGTGACTGAGTGAAATGAGATGCATTGTTTGATGGAAATATGATGCAGTAACTGACGGAAATGAGATGCAGTGACTGCGTGAAATGGGATGCAGTGACTGCGTGAAATGGGATGCAGTGACTGCGTGAAATGGGACGCAGTGACTAAGTGAAATGTGATTCAGTCACTGAGTGAAATGTGATGCACTCACTGAGTGTACTGTGATTCAGTCACTGAGTGAACTGTGATGCAGTCACTGAGTGAAATGGGATGCAATGGCTGAGTGAAATGAGATGCAGTGACTGACTGAAATGAGATGCAGTGACTGAGTGAAATACGATGCAGTGACTGAGTGAAATGGGATGCAGTGACTGAGGGACATGGGATGCAGTGACTGAGGGACATGGGATGCAGTGACTGAGGGACATGGGATGCAGTGACTGAGGGAAATGGGATGCAGTGAATGAGGGATATGGGATGCAGTGACACACGGACATGGGATGCAGTGACACACGGACATGGGATGCAGTGACCTGAGGGAATTGGGATGCAGTGACTGAGTGAAATGAGATGCATTGTTTGATGGAAATATGATGCAGTAACTGAAGGAAATGAGATGCAGTGACTGAGGGAAATGGGATGCAGTGACTTAGGGAAATGGGATGCAGTGACCGAGTGAAATGAGATGCAGTGACTGAGCGAAATGGGATGCACTATTTTTGGGAAGTAGGATACAATCACTGATTGAAATGAGATGCAGAGACTGTGGGAAAGGAGATGCTGTGACGATGGGAAATGGGATGCAGTGACTCAGTGAAATGTGATTCAGTCACTGAGTGAAATGTGATTCCGTCACTGAGTGAAATGTGATGCACTCACTGAGTGAAATGTGATGCACTCACTGAGTGAACTGTGATGCAGTCACTGAGTGAAATGGGATGCAGTGGCTGAAGGAAATGTGATGCAGTGACTGAGTGAAATGGGATGCAGTGACTGAGGGAAATGGGATGCAGTGACAGAGTGACATGAGCTGCAATGTCTGATGGAAATGTGATGCAGTACCTGAGGGAAATGGGATGCAGCGACTGAGGTAGTGGGAATGAGTGACTGTGTTCATGAGGATGCAGTGCCCGAGCGGACTTGGGGTGCAGTGAGTGAGGGAGATGGGATACAGTGCCTTAGTGAAATGAGATGCAGTGACTGAGGGAAATGGGATGCAGTGATTGAGTGAAATGAGATGCAGTGACTAAGGGAAATGAGATGCAGTGACTGAGTGACATGGGATGCAGTGAATGAGTGAAATGAGATGCAGTGACGGAGTGAAATGCGCGCAGTGACTGATAGAAATCGGATACAGTGACTGATGGAACTGGGATGCGGTGACTGACGGAACTGGGATGCGGTGACTTTGTGAACTGGGATGTGGTGACTGTGTGAAGTGGGATGCGGTGACTATGTGAACTGGGATGCAGTGGCTGAGTGAAATGGGATGCAGTGGCTGAGTGAAATGGGATGCAGTGGGGAGTGAAATGGGATGCAGTGACTGGTGGAAATGAGATGCAGTGACTAAGGGAAAGGAAATGCAGTGTCTGTGGGAAATGGGATGCTGCGACTGAGGGTAATGGGATGCAGTGACTGAGGGTAATGGGATGCAGTGACTGATGGAAATGGATGCAGTGACTGAGTGAAATGGGATGCAGGGACTGAGTGAAATGCGAAGCACTGCCTTCAGGAAAGGAAATGCAGTGTCTGTGGGATATGGGTTGCTGCGACTGAGTGAAATGGGATGGAGTGACTGACGGAAATGGGATGCAGTGTCTGAGGGTAATGGGATGCAGTGACTGAGGAGAATGGGATGCAGTGACTGAGGTAAATGGGATGCAGTGACTGGGAAATGGGATGCAGTGACTGAAGGAAATGTGATGCAGTGACTGAGTGAAATGGGATGCAGTGACTGAGGGAAATGGGACGCAGTGACTAAGTGAAATGGGACGCAGTGATTGATGGAAAGGAGATGCAGTGACTCTGTGAAATGGGATGCAGTTTCTGAGTGAAATGGAATGCAGTGACTGAGTGAAATGGGATTGCCGTGACTGTGGAAAGGAGATGCAGCAACTGAGGAAATGGGATGCAGTGACTGAGGGAAATGGGATTGCTGTGGCTGTGGAAAGTAGATGCAGTGACTGAGTGAAGTGGGATGCAGTGGCTGAGGGCAATGGGATGCAGTGACTGAGGGCAATGGGATGCAGTGAATGAGGGAAATGGGATGCAGTGACTGTGGGAAATGGGATGCAGTCACTGTGGGAAATGGGATGCAGTGACTGAGGGCAATGGAATGCAGTGACTGAGGGCAATGGGATGCAGTGACTGAGGGAAATGGTATGCAGTGTCTGTGGGAAATGGGATGCAGTGACTCTGTGAAATGGAATGCAGTGACTGAGTGAAATGGGATGTAGTGACTGAGGGAAATGGGATGCAGTGACTGAGTGAAATGGGATGTAGTGACTGAGGGAAATGGGATGCAGTGACTGTGGGAAATGGGATGCAGTGACTCTGTGAAATGGAATGCAGTGACTGAGTGAAATGGCATGCAGTGACTGAGTGAAATGGGATTGCCGTGACTGTGGAAAGGAGATGCTCTGACTATGGGAAATGGGATGCAGTGAGTGTGGGAAATGGAATGCATCGTCTGTGAGATACGGGAAACAGTGACTGATGGGAATGTGATGCAGTGACTGTGGTGAAGGAGATGCAGTGATTGAGTGAAATGGGATGCAGTGACTGAGTGAAATGTGATGCAGTGACTGAGTGAAATCGGATGCAGTGACTGACGGAAATGTGATTTCGTCACTGAGTGAAATTGGATGCAGTCGCTCAGTGAAATGGGATGCATCACTGAGTGCAATGGGATGCAGTGACTGGGTGAAATGGGATGCAGTGACAGAGTGAAATCGGATGCAGTGACTGAGTGAAATCGGATGCAGTGACTGAGGGAAATGGGATGCACTGACCGAGTGAAATGAGATGCAGTGACTGACGGAAATGGGATGCAGTGACTGAGGGAAATGGGGTGCATTATTTGTGGGAAGAAGGATGCAATCACTGAGTGAAATGAGATGATGAGACTGAGGGCAAGGAGATGCTGTGACTATGGGAAATGGGATGCACTGAGTGTGGGAAATTGAATGCAGCGTCTGTGAGATACGGGAAACAGTGACTGATGGAAATGGGATGCAGTAACTGTGTTGAAGGAGATGCAGTGACTGAGTGAAATTGGATGCAGTGACTGCGTGAAATGCGATGCAGTGACTGAGTGAAATGTGATTCAGTCACTGAGTGAATTGGAAATTGGATGCAGTGACATGAGGTGCAGAGACTGAGTAAAATGAGAAGCATTGAATGCACTGTCTGTGAGATACGGGAAACAGTGACTGATGGAAATGGGATGCAGTGACTATGGTGAAGGGGATGCAGCGACTGAGTGAAATGGGATGCAGTGACTCCGTTAAATGGGATGCAGTGACTGAGTGAAAGGGGATGCAGTGACTGAGTGAAATGGGATGCAGTGACTGAGTGAAATGGGATGCAGTGACGGATGCAAATGGGATGCAGTGACTGAGTGAAATGGGATGCAGTGACTGACGGAAATGTGATGCAGTGACTGATGGAAATGAGATGCACTGACTGAGGGAAATGGGATGCAGTGACTGAGTGAAATGTGATGCAGTCACTGAATGAAATGGGATGCACTGATTGTGTGAAATGGGATGCAGTGACTGAGGGAAAATGGGTTGCAATGACTGATGGAAATGGGATATAGTGACTGATGGAAATGGGATACAGTGACTGTGGGAAATGCGATGCAGTGACTGAGTGAATTGGAATGCAGTGACACACGGAAATGGGATGCCTTGACTGACGGGAATGGGATGCAGTGATTGACGGAAATGTGATGCAGTGACTGATGGAAATGGGACGCAGTGACTGAGAGAAATGGGATGCAGTGACTGAAGGAAATGAGATGCAGTGTCTGAGTGAAATGGGATGCAGTGATTGTGTGAAATGGGATGCAGTGACTGATGCAAATGGGATACATTGACTGAGGGAAATGGGTTTCAGTGACTGAGGGAAATGGGATGCAGTGACTGAAAGAAATGAGATGCAGTGACTGAGGGAAATGGGATGCAGTGACTGAGGGAAATGGGATGCAGTGCCTGAGTGAAATGGGATGCAGTGACTGAGTGAAATGGGATGCAGTGACTGCGTTAAATGCGATGCAGTGACTGATGGAAATTGGATGCAGTGACTGAGTGACATGAGGTGCAGTGACTGAGTGAAATGAGATGCAGTGTCTGATTGAAATGTGATGCAGTGACTGGGGAAAATGGGATGCAGTGACTGAGGTACTGGGTAGGAGTGACTGAATGAAATGCGATGCAGTGACTGAGTGAAATGCGATGCAGTGACTGAGTGAAATGCGATGCAGTGACTGAGTGAAATGCGATGCACTGACTGATGGAAATTGGATGCAGTGACAGAGCGACATGAGCTGCAGAGACTGAGTAAAATGAGAAGCATTGAATGCTTGAATGTGAGATACGGGAAACAGTGACTGATGGAAATGGGATGCAGTGACTATGGTGAAGGGGATGCAGCGACTGAGTGAAATGTGATGCAGTGACTGAGTGAAATGTGATGCAGTGACTGAGTGAAATGAGATGCAGTGACTGAGTGAAATGAGATGCAGTGACTGAGTGAAATGGGATGCAGTGACTGAGGGAAATGGGATGCAGTGACTGAGGGAAATGGGATGCAGTGACTGAGGGAAAATGGGTTGTAATGACTGATGGAAATGGGATATAGTGACTGATGGAAATGGGATGCAGTGACTGTGGGAAATGGGATGCAGTGACTGAGGGAAAATGGGTTGCAATGACTGATGGAAATGGGATATAGTGACTGATGAAAATGGGATGCAGTGACTGAGTGAATTGGGATGCAGTCACACACGGAAATGGGATGCCTTGACTGAAGGAAATGGGATGCAGTGACTGACGGAAATGTGATGCAGTGACTGACGGAAATGAGATGCAGTGTCTGAGTGAAATGGGATGCGGTGATTGTGTGAAATGGGATGCAGTGACTGAGGGAAATGGGATGCAGTGACTGAGGGAAATGGGATGCAGTGACTGAGGGAAATGGGAAGCAGTGACTCAGGGAAATGGGATATAGTGACTGATGAAAATGGGATGCAGTGACTGAGTGAATTGGGATGCAGTCACACACGGAAATGGGATGCCTTGACTGAAGGAAATGGGATGCAGTGACTGAGGGAAATGGGATGCAGTGACTGACGGAAATGAGATGCAGTGTCTGAGTGAAATGGGATGCAGTGATTGTGTGAAATGGGATGCAGTGACTGAGGGAAATGGGATGCAGTGACTGAGGGAAATGGGATGCAGTGACTGAGGGAAATGGGAAGCAGTGACTCAGGGAAATGGGATGCAGTGACTCAGGGAAATGGGATGCAGTGATTGAGTGAAATGGGATGCAGTGACTGATGCAAATGGGATACATTGACTGAGGGAAATGGGTTGCAGTGACTGAGGGAAATGGGATGCAGTGACTGAGGGAAATGAGATGCAGTGACTGAGGGAAATGGGATGCAGTAACTGTGTGAAATGGGATGCAGTGACTGAGGGAAATGGGATTCAGTGACAGAGTGACATGAACTGCAGTGTCTGATGGAATTGTGATGCAGTACCTGATGGAAATGGGACGCAGTGACTGAGGTACTGGGAAGGAGTGACTGAGTTCATGGGGACGCAGTGCCCGAGCGGACTTGTGGTGCAGTGAGTGAGGGAAATGGGATACAGTGCCTGAATGAAATGAGATGCAGTGACTGAGGGAAATGGGATGCAGTGACTGAGTGAAATGAGATGCAGTGACTGAGGGAAATGGGACGCAGTGTCAGAGTGAAATGGGATGCAGTCAATGAGTGAAATGGCCTGCAGTGATTGAGTGATGTGGGATGCTGTGACTGAGGGAAATGGGATTCAGTGGCTGAGTTAAATGGGATGCACTGACTCATTGAAATGGGATGCAGTGACTGTTGGAAATGGATTGCATTGACTGTTGGCAAAGGGATGCAGTGACTGAGGGAAAGGAGATGCAGTGACTGTGGGAAATGGCATACTGTGACTCAGGGTAATGGGATGCAGTGACTGAGGGGAATGGGATGCAGTGACTGAGTGAAATGGGATACTGTGACTGAGGAAAGGAGATGAAGTTACTATGGGGAATGGAATGCAGTGGCTGAGTGAAATGGGATGCAGTGACTGAGGGTAATGGGATGCAGTGACTGTTGGAAATGGGATGCAGTGACTGAGCGTGCTGTGATGCAGTGACTGAGGGTAATGGGATGCAATGACTGAGGGAAATGGCCTGCAGTGACTGAGTGAAATGGGATGCAGTGACTGAGGAAAGGAGATGCAGTGACTGTGGGAAATGGGAAGCGGTGACTGAGTGGAATGTGAAGCATTGAATCAGTGAAATGAGATGCAGTGACTGTTTGAAATGGGATGCAGTGGCTGTGTGAACTGGGATGCGGTGACTGTGTGAACTGGGATGCGGTGACTGTGTGAAATGGGATGCAGTGGCTGAGTGAAATGCGATGCAGTGACTGAGGTACGGGGAAGCAGTGACTGAATTAATAGGGATGCAGTGCCCGAGCGGGTTTGGTGTGCAGTGACTTAGGGAAATGTGATACAGTGCCTGAGTGAAATGTGATGCACTGACTGATTGAAATGGGATGCAGTGACTGAGTGGAATGGGATGCAGTGACTGAGTGAAATGGGATGCAGTGACTGAGTGAAATGCAATGCAGTGACTGCGTGAAATGGGATGCAGTGAATGACTGAAATGAGATTCAGTGGGGAGTGAAATGGGATGCAGTGACTGGTGGAAATGAGATGCAGTGACTTAGGGAAAGGAAATGCAGTGTCTGAGGGAAATGGGGTGCTGCGACTGAGGCTAATGGGATGCAGTGCCTGAGGGTAATGGGATGGACTGACTGATGGAAATGGATGCAGTGACTGAGGTAGTGGGAAGGAGTGACTGAGTTAATAGGGATGCAGTGCCCGAGCGGGCTTGGGGAGCAGTGACTGAGTGAAAGGGGATGCAGTGACTTAAGGAAAGGAAATGCAGTGTCTGTGGGAAATGGGATGCTGCGACTGAGGGAAATGGGATGCAGTGACTGAGTGAAATGAGATGCACTGACTGATGGAAATGGCATGCAGTGACTGACGGCAATGGGATGCAGTGTCTGTTTGAAATTGGATCCTGCGACTGAAGTTAATGGGATGCAGTGACTGAGGGTAATGGGATGCAGTGACTGAGTGAAATGGGATGCAGTGACTGAGGGAAATGGGATGCAGTGACTGAGTGAAATGAGATGCAGTGACTGATGTAAATGGCATGCAGTGACTGAGGGAAATGGGATGCAGTGACTGACGGAAATGTGATGCAGTGTCTGTTTGAAATTGGATCCTGCGACTGAAGTTAATGGGATGCAGTGACTGAGGGTAATGGGATGCAGTGACTGAGGGCAATGGTATGCAGTGACTGAGGGAAATCGGATGCAGTGACTGAGGGAAATGGGATGCAGTGACTGAGTGAAATGGGATGCAGTGACTGAGGGAAATCGGATGCAGTGACTGAGGGAAATGGGATGCAGTGACTGGGAAATGGGATGCAGTGACAGTGGGAAATGGGATGCAGTGACTGATGGAAAGGAGATGCAGTGACTCTGTGAAATGGGATGCAGTGATTGAGTGAAACGGGATGCAGTGACTGAGTGAAATGGGTTTGCCGTGACTGTGGAAAGGGGATGCAGTGACTGAGGGAAATTAGATGCCGAGACTGAGTGAACTGGGATGCAGTGACTGATGGAAATGGTATGCCGTGACTGACGGAAATGGGATGCAGTGTCTGTTTGAAATGGGATCCTGCGACTGAAGTTAATGGGATGCAGTGACTGAGGGTATTGGGATGCATTTACTGAGTGAAATAGGATGCAGTGACTGAGGGGAATCGGATGCAGTGACTGAGGACAATGGGATGCAGTGACTGAGGACAATGGGATGCAGTGACTGAGTGAAATGGGATGCAGTGACTGAGTGAAATGGGATGCAGTGACTGAGGGCAATGGGATGCAGTGACTGATGGATATGGGACGCAGTGACTGAGTGAAATGGGACGCAGTGACTGATGGAAAGGAGATGCAGTGACTCTGTGAAATGGGATGCAGTGACTGAGTGAAATGGGATTGCCGTGACTGTGGAAAGGAGATGCAGTGACTGAGGAAATGGGACGCAGTGACTGATGGAAAGGGATGCCTTGACTGTGTGTAAAGTGAAGCATTGAGTGAAATGGGATGCAGTGGCTGTGTGAAATGGGATGCAGTGGCTGTGTGAAATGGGATGCACTGGCTGTGTGAAATGGGATGCAGTCACTGTGTGAAATGGGATGCAGTGGCTGTGTGAACTGGGATTCTGAGACTCAAGTGAATGGGATGCCGTGTCTGTGGGGAATGGGATGCAGTGACTGTGGTGAAGGAGATGCAGTGATTGAGTGAAATGGGATGCAGTGACTGCTTCAAATGGGATGCAGTGACTGAGTGAAATGGGATGCAGTGACTGAGGGACATGGGATGCAGTGACTGAGGGACATGGGATGAAGTGACTAAGGGAAATGGGATGCAGTGACTGAGGTAAATGGGATGCAGTGACTGAGTGAAATGGGATGCAGTGATTGAGGGAAATTTGATGCAGTGAATGAGTTAAATGAGATGCAGTGATTTAGGGAAATTGGATGCAGTGCCAGAGTGACATGAGCTGCAGTGTCTGATGGAAATGTGATGCAGTACCAAGGGGAAATGGGATGCAGTGACTGAGGTACAGGGAAGGAGTGACTGAGTTCATGGGGATGGAGTGCCCAAGCGGACTTGGGGTGCAGTGAGTGAGGGAAATGGGATACAGTGCCTAAGTGAAATGTGACGCGCTGACTGAGTGAAATCGGATGCAGTGACTGAGTGGAATGGGATGCAGCGACTGAGTGGAATGGGATGCAGTGACTGAGTGGAATGGGATGCTGTGACTGAGTGAAATGTGATGCAGTGACTGAGTGAAATGAGAAGCATTGATTGCACTGTCTGTGAGATACGGGAAACAGTGACTGATGGAAATGGGATGCAGTGACTGTGGTGAAGGGGATGCAGCGACTGAGTGAAATGGGATGCAGTGACTGAGTGAAATGCGATGCAGTGAATGAGTGAAATGAGATGAACTGACTGATGGAAATTGGATGCAGTGACAGAGTGACATGAGCTGCAGTCACTGAGTGAAATGAGATGCATTGTTTCATGGAAATGGTCTGCAGTAACTGACGGAAATGAGATGCAATGACTGAGGGAAATTGGATGCAGTGACTGAGGGAAATGGGATGCAGTGACCGAGTGAAATGAGATGCAGTGACTGAGCAAAATGGGATGCACTATTTTTGGGAAGTCGGATGCAATCACTGATTGAAATGAGATGCAGAGACTGTGGGAAAGGAGATGCTGTGTCTATGGGGAATGGGATACATTGAGTGTCGGAAATTGAATGCAGCGTCTGTGAGATACGGGAACCAGTGACTGATGGAAATGGTATGCTGTGACTGTGGTGAAGGAGATGCAGTGATGGAGTTAATTGGGATGCAGTGACGAGTGAAATGTGATGCATTGACTGCGTGAATTGCGATGCAGTGACTGCATGAAATGCGATGCAGTGACTGCGTGAAATGGGATGCAGTGACTGCGTGAAATGGGACGCAGTGACTCAGTGAAATGTGATTCAGTCACTGAGTGAAATGTGATTCAGTCACTGAGTGAAATGTGATTCCATCACTGAGTGAAATATGATGCACTCACTGAGTGTACTGTGATTCAGTCACTGAGAAAACTGTGATGCAGTCACCGAGTGAAATGGGATGCAGTGGCTGAGTGAAATGGGATGCAGTGACTGAGGGAAATGGGATGCAGTGACTGATGGAAATGGGATGCAGTGACTGACGGAAATGGGATGCAGTGACTGACGGAAATGGGATGCAATCACTGAGTGAATTGCAATGCAAAGACTGAGGGAAAGGTGATGCTGTGACGATGGGAAATGGGATGCAGTGAGGGTGTGAAATTGAATGCAGCGTCTGTGAGATACGGGAAACAGTGACTGATGGAAATTGGACGCAGTGACTGTGGTGAAGGAGATGCAGTGATTGAGTGAAATGGGATGCAGTGACTGAGTTAAATATGATGCAGTGACTGAGTGAAATGTGATGCAGTGACTGCATGAAATGGGATGCAGTGACTGTGGTGAAGGAGATGCAGTGACTGAGGGAAATGGGATGCAGTGACTGAGTGAAATGGGATGCAGTGACTGAGGGAAATGGGATGCAGTGACAGAGTGACATGAGCTGTAGTGTCTGATGGAAATGTTATGCAGTACCTGATGGAAATGGGATGCAGTGACTGAGGTTCTGGGAAGGAGTGACTGAGTTCATGGGGATGCAGTGCCCAAGCGGACTTGGGGTCCAGTGAGTGAGGGAAATGGGATACAGTGCCTGAGTGAAATGAGATGCAGTGACTGAGGGAAATGGGATGCAGTGACTGTGGGACATGGGAAGCATTGACTGAGTGAAATGCGATGCAGAGACTGAGGGAAAGGAGATGCTGTGACTATGGGAAATGGGATGCAGTGAGTGTGGGAAATTGAATGCAGCGCCTGTGAGATACGGGAAACAGTGACTGATGGAAATGGAATGCAGTGACTATGGTGAAGGAGATGCAGTGACTGAGTGAAATGGGATGCAGTGACTATGGGAAATGGGATGCCTTGACTGACGGAAATGGGATGCAGTGATTGACGGAAATTGAATGCAGCCTCAGTGAGAAACGGGATACAGTGACTGAGTGAAATGGGATGCAGTGTCTGATGGAATTGGGGTGCAGTGACCACATCAGTACTGGGTGATGATCCTGGCCAGGTGTTAGATTTCAAAGTCGTTGATCACCTTGGTGATAGCGATCACAATTCTGTTATGTTTACGTCAGTGATGGAAAGGGATAGGTGTACACCACTGGGCAAGAGTTATAGCTGGCGGAAAGGCAATTACGAAGAGATTATGCAAGATTTAGGGAGCATAGGATGGGGAAGGAAACTGCAGTGGATGGGCACAATAGAAATGTGGAGCTTATTCAAGGAAAAGCTCCTGTGTGTCCTAGGTAAGTATGTACCTGTCAGGCAGGGAGTAAGCTGTAGGGTGCGGGAGCTGTGGTTTACGAAGGAAGTGGAATCTCTGGTCAAGAGGAAGAAGAATGCTTCTGTTACTTTCAGATGTGAAGGCTCAGTTAGGGTGATTGAGGGTTACAAGGTAGCCAGGAAAGACCGAAAGAGAGAGCTCAGAAGATCCAGGAGGAGACATGAGAAGTTGTTGGCGGATAGGATCAGGGTAAACCCTCAGGCTTTCTCTCGGTATTTAAGGAATAAAAGAATGACAAAAGTAAGATGAGGCCCAATCAAGGATAGGAGTAGTCAGTTGTGTGTGGAGTCAGATGAGATAGGGGAAGCGCTAAATGAATATTTTTCAACAGTATTCACTCTAGAAAACCACAATGTTGTCGAGGAGAATACAGAGATACAGGCTACTGGACTAAGTGGGATTGAGGTTCACAAGGAAGAGGTTTTTGAAATCCTACAGAGGGTGAAGATAGCTATGTCCCCTGGGCCGGATGGGATTTATCCTCGGATCCTCTGAGAATCCAGGGAGGAGATTGCCGAGCCTTTGGCATTGATCTTTAACTCATCATTGTCTACAGGAATAGTTCCAGATGACTGGAGGATAGCAATTGTGGTTCCCCTGTTCAAGAAGGGGAGAAGAGACAACCATGGTAATTATCGGCCAGTGAGCCTTACCTCAGTTGTCGGTAAAGTGTTGAAAAAGGTTATATGGGATAGGATCTACAATCATCTAGAAAAGAATAAATTGATTCGGGATAGTCAGCACGGTTTTGTGAAGGGAAGGTCGTGCTTCACAAACCTTACTGAGTTCTTTGAGAAGGTGACCAAACAGGTGGATGAGAGTAAACCGGTTGATGTGGTGTATATGGATTTCAGCAAGGCGTTCGATAAGGTTCCGCATAACAGACTATTGTACAAAATGCAGAGGAATGGAATTGTGGGAGATATAGCAGTTTGGATCGGAAATTAGCTTGCTGAAAGAAGACAGAGGGTGGCAGTTGATGGGAAACGTTCATCCTGGAGACCAGTTACTGGTGGTGTACCGCAAGGGTGGGTGTTGGGTCCTCTGCTGTTTGTCATTTTTATAAATGACCTGGATGAGGGCGTAGAAGGATGGGTTAGTAAATTTGCAGACGACACTAAGATCGGTGGACTTGTGGATAGTGACAAAGGATTGGTTGCAGAGGGACATAGATAAGCTGCAGAGCTGGTCTGAGAGGTGACAAATGGAGTTTAATGCAGACAAGTGTGAGGTGATGCACTTTGGTAGGAGTAATCAGAAGGCAAAGTACAGGGCTAATGGTAAGATGCTTAGTAGTATAGATGAGCAGAGAGATCTTGGTGTCCATGAACACAGATCCTTGAAAGTTGCCACCCAGGGTGACAGGGCTGTTAAGAAGGCATACAGTGTTTTAGCTTTGATTACTAGAGGGATCGAGTTCCGGAACCAAGAGGTTATGGTGAAGCTGTACAAAACTCTGGTGCGGCCGCACTTGGAGTATTGCGTACAGTTCTGGTCACCGCATTTTAAGAAGGATGTGGAAGCTTTGAAAAGGGTGCAGAGGAGATTTACTAGGATGTTGCCTGGTATAGAGGGAAGGTCTGAGAATGAATGGCTGAGGGACTTGAGGCTGTTTTCATTCGAGAGAAGAAGGTTGAGAGGTGACTTAATTGAGACATATAAAATAATCAGAGGGTTAGATAGGGTGGATAGGGAGAGCCTTTTTCCTCGGATGGTGACGGCGAACTCGAGGGGGCATAGCTTTAAATTGAGGGGTGAAAGATATAGGACAGATGTCAGAGGTAGTTTGTTTACTCAGAGAGTAGTAGGGGAATGGAACGCTTTGCCTGCAACGGTCTTAGATTTGCCAACTTTAGGTATATTTAAGTCGCCATTGGATAAGCATATGGGCGTACATGGAATAGTGCAGGTTAGGTGGGCTTGAGATCGGCATGACAGGTCGGCACAAGATCGAGGGCCGAAGGGCCTGTACTGTGCTGTGATGTTCTATGTTCTATGGCTAGCTCTCCCTGTGCTCCGTGTGATTTAACTTCCCTCTTGGAGTACCGTGAGGAACCTTCTTGAACGCCTTACTGAAGCCCATATGCGTCCATCTTTCTGCCTTAGTCAATGCTCTTGATTACTACTTTAAAAAACTCAATCAAATTACATGAGTTATGATTTCCTGTGCACATGTGTCCTCGGATCCCATGGACTGTTTCCTGTTCTAACAGTCTTCAAATGGGGGATCTTGTCAAAAGCTTTGCTGATGCCCAAGTAGACTGTATCAAATGCATTGCCCTCATGCACACACCTAGTTAGCTCTTCAATCATAGATTCATAGAGTCATACAGCACAGAATCAGGACCTTCAGTCCCAATCATCTGTACTGATCAGGTGTCCCAAACTTAACCGGTCCCATTTGCCTGTGTTTGGTATCCGTCTAAACCTTTCCTAATTGTGTATCTGTCCAAATGTCTTTTAAATACAGCAATTTTATCTGCCTCGACCACATCTGTTGGCAGCTCCTTCCATTCATGAACCCCACCCCCCCACCCCTTGTGGAAAGTTGGTTGAAAGTCAAAGCTGTGAATGTTGGAGATTCATCAACAAACCTCTTGCTATCAACTGAAAGAAACCAGAGCTGATAAATCTCATGAGTAAACAAAATCATAGTTCTCCAGATTTAGTAACCATTATTTAGTAATTCCTCTTTTAATAGCTCTCACACAGTTGGCTGTCACTGAGGGGACTTCTCCTTGTACATTTCCTGCCATTAACCCAGTGCACTCTACAGGGACAGAAGACAGTAAAACTAAATAAAGAAACTCTAATTGAAAGAAAGAAGAATTATGGAAATGTCCTGCCCTCACCCCTTCTTTCCTCACAACCGCTCCCCACCCCTTTCACAAAGAACGATCAAACGAATGCTGTTGTAACATCTTACTTTGTTCCAATCCCAGTTTATTTGTTGCTGAAACAGACTTTCTTGCTATTGGTCCCTTTGCACTTAATTATTCCAATGCACCTTGCGCACCTCCCGCTTTCTATTCTCGATAAAATCAGGGTCTTGTGCTGTTTATGTTAACCGTTCATAGCACATCCTGTGCCCCTTGACCTGCATCAATTCCAAGTTCAGCAAATCCTCAATTTTAATATTAATTAATAAACTCTAGTTTCGGTTTCAAATCCCTCCACGGTCTTGAATCCCTCCCCTAATCTCTGTAATCCCCTCCAGTCTCCTAGTTTTCAGAGCTATCTACAGTCTTACACTAACTCATTCCTGAACATTTCCAGTTGTAGTTAGCTCACAGGTGGCATTGCTGTGAGCTGCCAAGGTACTAACACTGGAATTTCTTTCCTCAACCACTCTGTCCCTCAACCAGTTATTCCTCATTTCGTACACTGAGCATGAGTGACCTGCAGTGAGGTCTCAAGGAATTGGTGCCAGTTCACCAGAGGATGAAGTCACACTCCATTTCAGCTACAGGGGATTCAGATGAGAACTGCAATGGGGATGGGGTGGCCGACAGAAGAAGGATTGGTGCATTGGCAGGTTAGAAAGCCTGCCATTAATGTCACGGAGCATGAAAGACTCTGGCTTCAATCTGGCGCAGTGTTTGGAACCCATCCACTCCAGCACTGAGTTGTGGCCAACCTGATGGGAACAGTTACAGACTGAGTCATGATTGGTATCTCTGCTCCAGAAAAAGCAGAAGCTGTTGTGGTACAGTCGTGGGTGGGCCCTTCTGGAGCTCGAGTTACTCAGGATAAACACAATAAAAATCATCAGCTTTCACCTGCAGTGCCACAGTCACAGGGATCGCACTCTGTGGGAGCATTAAGCAAGAAAAAGGCACCTATAATACTGGTATGAAGGAAATAAATGAGGGCAGTTGATATTTGCATGCATTATGGCATAGATTGTTCAACATTATTGTTTTGAAATATCGATATTGTGATGGCATTTACTGTTGTTTGTAGACAAGTGGTGCAGTGGTAGTCAACAGCCAAGGAGAGGGAAGGTTCAGCCTTGTTAGTGGAATTTGAGCTTACATTTACCTGTATTACAGTTGGTCGAGTGGATCACAGAAAGTCTGGCAACAAAAAAGCTGCAATGGTTACCTCCTCACTGCTTCCAACTCCTCCTCTTTCTCAGCTGGTGCCCGATCACTGGCAGCGACAGCGTACCCTCATGATGCCAAGGTTGGAGACTATCAAGAATCATGACGACACCGGCCCTTCTCTGTACTGCAGGACTGCCCCAGAGTGCTCCAGGCAGCAGAAACAACATTGAACGACTCCAGTGGTCTGCACCATTACATTTCCTGTGGTACTTTATGCAGCCCCTCTGAGTGTGTAATACACACTCCCATATGGACCACGTCATCAAACAAAGGCTCTTGTCACCTCCTCATTACTTCAAGTTGTTCAAATGAGGATGGCAGGGCAGAATATTGAAGAATTATTACAAAGTCTTCTGTTCAGTATCCTGCTGCTCTCTGACAAGGAAAACTGAAATGTACTTGATTTTCATG
This sequence comes from Stegostoma tigrinum, assembly GCF_030684315.1. Classification (NCBI taxonomy): domain Eukaryota; kingdom Metazoa; phylum Chordata; class Chondrichthyes; order Orectolobiformes; family Stegostomatidae; genus Stegostoma; species Stegostoma tigrinum. The sequence continues at coordinate 157,958 of NW_026728165.1, read as the reverse complement.
TAATTTTGATTCCCATGACAGGTCCTTGTGGGAACAGGAAAAATGACAAGCTGGAAAATTTTGCAAGTAATCTTTGGGCCAGCCTGGAATCTTCCCATCCTCTGGCCATGACCTTGTGACCCTGCTTGGAGGTTGTAGTTACAGTTTCAGAAGTGATCAATTCCAGTGAGGATGTCTGTACACTGGTGAAAGCTCACGCACAGTTCTTCACGACGGGAAAAATGGCTCCATTCAGACTCTGGAGATTCAGGTATCCCACTGAGAATCGTTGTCTCCTTCATCATTCACCTTATTCCAGTCACCTGTCCTGCTCTGTGTGATTTCTGTCCATTCTCTCAGTCATGCTTGTCTGAGGGGATAGCCACTACTGTAGCCCTGTTGTTGACTTGTGCAGTATCCTCACAGTCAGGGAATGCTTCCCCATTCCTGAGAGATTTCAGCTGGCTTAAACAGCTCTGAAAACCACTAAACACTTTTACAAGAGTCAGCGGAAATCCACTTGCATCTAACCTGTAAGTAGTTGGTGATATCTCTATCCTCACTGCACTGGATTAAGAGAGGATTGTAACTGGAATACTGAGGTCAAAACATATACCATTAGCATCCAAGCAGCATTACGCATACTTCCATCAGAATGTGAATCAGATGACAGGGATTATACCTAGCACTTGGAGAACTGACAGAAACCCCAGGTTACCTTGTCAGGAAAGTTCCAGTGAATGAAGTGCCAACCGAGCACTTATCATTCGGGGGCAGTCTGTGGCTAAAACCCCACTCACTGAGAGATGCTGGCCAAACAGAGACTAGTGTCTCGCCATTGCAGGTGGTGCCACCAGGAAGGGTGGCTGATGCTGGTACTGCAATTAATCCAATGCTATTAGTGAGTCATGAACAAATTGGGGTCGTGGGAGAGGTTTTCTGGCCAGGGAATCAGGAGGTTGTAAGAAAAGGTAGTCAGGTGCTATCTGTTTGCCATCGCTACTAATATGGCATGGCGGATCAATGGTTAGCACTGCTGCCTCACAGCTCCAGGGACCCAGGTTCAATTCCAACCTCAGGTGACTGTCTGTGTGGAGTTTGCACATTCTGTATATGTCTGCATGGGTTTCCTCTGGGTGCTCCAGTTTCCTCCCACAGTCCAAAGATGTGCAGGTTAGATGGCTTGGCCATGCTAAGTTGCCCAGAGTGTCCAGGGATGTGTGGGTTAGGTGGGTTATAGTGGAATGGGTGTGGGTGGAATGCTGCAAAGGTCAATGTTGGGTCAAAGGGTCTGATTGTACACTGTAGGGATTCTATAATTAAGAGTTTTAATTCTCAAACTTTCTGTGTGATATTTGTTCAGCCTCAGTTATTAATTGCCCACTCAGGGGAGTAAAGACCATTTACCAGCCTTCCCAATCGAGACTGCATCAGGGTAAAACTTGAAAGACAGTCAGGTCCGTACTTACACTCTCCAGCTCAAACCCCGCATAAAGAGAGGGGTGTTAAATTCTACCCGTCATGTACAAAATCCAGCACCTACGTGATTGCCTGCAAAAATGCCATCCATCACTGCCCACAACAGAAGAGTGAACCTGGCAGAAACGCAGAATTGCTACAACGCAGAAGGAGGACATTCAGCCCATCATACTTGCCAAGCTCTCTGAGCACTCTAATTTAAGGCCAATCTTCTACCTTTTTCCAAAAACCCTGCATGTATTTTTTTTTCTGTTTAAGTAACCATCCCTCTTGCGTGCCTTCGCTGAATCTGCCACCACCACATTTCCAGGCAGTGGATTCCAGGCCCAGATCACTCACTGGCTGAATAAAGTATTTTTTCTCACTGCCCATTTGCTTCTTTTGTTAGCATCTTTGAAACTGTGCCCTCTGGTTCTAGATTCATTTTAGGAGTGGGAACATTTTATTCCTAGATAACAAGGTGTAGAACTGGATGAAGAGCTTTCTGAACTTACTTCAGAAAAATGAAGAAGGGTCTAGGCCTGAAATGTCAGCCTTCCTGCTCCTCTGATGCAGCTGGGCCTGCTGCGTTCATCCAGCTCAGCACCTTGTTATCTCAGATTCCCCAGCATCTGCAGTTCCTACTATCTCTGAAGCATTTTATTCCTATCTGCTTTCTCCTGAGCACTCATGGTTTTGGAAAGTTTCTATCAAGCTTCCAAGGAAAGCAGTCCCAGTATCTTGAAAAAATCCTCATAACTGAGTTTCTCATCCCTGAGAATCATTCTCATAAATGGAGGCGTTGTGACAACATCACTGGACTAGTAATCCGGAGATTCAAGTAATCAGAATCAACTTTCACCATGACGCATGTTTGAATCCAATTTCAATTTAAAAACAACACCCAGGAATGAAAGTCTATTGGCGCCCATGAAATGGACCAACGACTGTGCTGTACATTTCCATGACTCTATGTCTCATAACAGGTCGCAGTACATTGGAGTTTTGTGTCATCTGTACAGTACAATGTTGTCCCCTGCACACCCAAGCCTAGATCATTTATGTACGTATCAGGAAAGCAAGGGTCTCAATACCAGCCTCAGGGGAACTCCACAACAAACATCCTATCAATCAGAAAAACACCCATCACACCCTCTTTCTTGTGATCAGAGATAATGGGAACTGCAGATGCTGGAGAATCCAGGACAACAAAGTGTGTAGCTGGATGAACACAGAAGGCTGAGCAGCATCTCAGGAGCACAGAAGCTGACGTCAGCTTTTGTGCTCCTGAGATGCTGCTTGGCCTGCTCTGTTCATCCAGCGACACACTTTGTTATATTACACTCTCTTTCTTATCCCTCAGACAATTTTGGATCCATTTTGCTGCTGTCCCTTTCATTCTAAGATTTTCTTCAAAAATTGTACAAAATGCTTTTGGATAGCCCATGCACAGCACAACAGCATCTTTGTTCTTTTCAACCTTCTCTGTTACCTGCGCCTATCTCAAGCATCCAAATGATGTCGGCAAGTGGATACTGATGTTATTGGATCTTAAGACACGGAAAATAACTCATTGATAATGTGGTATCCCAAATTAGAACCATCAGAGATTTACATGTCGGTGATAATTTACACACATGAGAGGGGTGCAGACACTTAGAGCCGTTCAGCCGCTAGCTGAAAACATTTCCGAGTTAATTGCCACCCTGCGCAGAGTGCACACACAAATCTTGATGACAAGCACGACCCCAAGTCAGACAGCATCATTAGCATTGCTTCCAGATTAAAAATAACCCAGGGAGAACAAGACACTGCCTTTCAGACAGGTGTGGAGATAATTCCCAAATAACTAGCTTGATCCCAGACCACAGATGGGATGTACAATTATGGATTGACCAGATAAGGAACCAGCCAGAGTGCTCATTGATAGCAAAATGTGAGGCTGGATGAACACAGCAGGCCAAGCAGCATCTCAGGAGCACAAAAGCTGACGTTTCGGGCCTAGACCCTTCATCAGAGAGGGGGATGGGGAGAGGGAACTGGAATAAATAGGGAGAGAGGGGGAGGCGGACCGAAGATGGAGAGTAAAGAAGATAGGTGGAGAGAGTGTAGGTGGGGAGGTAGGGAGGGGATAGGTTAGTCCAGGGGAGACGGACAGGTCAAGGAGGTGGGATGAGGTTAGTAGGTAACTCGGGGTGCGGCTTGGGGTGGGAGGAAGGGATGGGTGAGAGGAAGAACCGGTTAGGGAGGCAGAGACAGGTTGGACTGGTTTTGGGATGCAGTGGGTGGGGGGGAAGAGCTGGGCTGGTTGTGTGGTGCAGTGGGGGGAGGGGATGAACTGGGCTGGTTTAGGGATGCAGTAGGGGAAGGGGAGATTTTGAAACTGGTGAAGTCCACATTGATACCATATGGCTGCAGGGTTCCCAGGCGGAATATGAGTTGCTGTTCCTGCAACCTTCGGGTGGCATCATTGTGGCAGTGCAGGAGGCCCATGATGGACATGTCATCAAGAGAATGGGAGGGGGAGTGGAAATGGTTTGCGACTGGGAGGTGCAGTTGTTTGTTGCGAACTGAGCGGAGGTGTTCTGCAAAGCGGTCCCCAAGCCTCCGCTTGGTTTCCCCAATGTAGAGGAAGCTGCACCGGGTACAGTGGATGCAGTATACCACATTGGCAGATGTGCAGGTGAACCTCTGCTTAATGTGGCATGTCATCTTGGGGCCTGGGATGAGGGTGAGGGAGGAGGTGTGGGGACAAGTGTAGCATTTCCTGCGGTTGCAGGGGAAGGTGCCGGGTGTGGTGGGGTTGGAGGGCAGTGTGGAGCGAACAAGGGAGTCACGGAGAGAGTGGTCTCTCCGGAAAGCAGACAGGGGAGGGGATGGAAAAATGTCTTGGGTGGTGGGGTCGGATTGGAAATGGCGAAAGTGTCGGAGGATAATGCGTTGTATCCGGAGGTTGGTAGGGTGGTGTGTGAGAACGAGGGGGATCCTCTTGGGGCGGTTGTGGCGGGGGCGGGGTGTGAGGGATGTGTCGCGGGAAATGCGGGAGACGCGGTCAAGGGCGTTAGTGCTCAGTGATAACTGGTTAACATGGCGGGGAAGGGAAGTGAAAAAATAACGAGACGTGCTAATCGGAATTGAGCTGTATTTGTGTGTTAAGTATAATTGAAGGGGCGTAAGAAGTGGGAGAGGGCTGTGGTGGCGGGTGGAATGATTGATGGAAGCCGCATTTGCTTCTTGTCCAAGTTTAATTCACTTCCGGAGACGCCGGTATTATTTTCAAATTGGCGCTATTTGCAGCGTAAAATTGCAATCGCCAAATGTTATGCTGACTCCTGAGACAGCAGGTTGGCAACCCCCAGTGAAAAGGGACCAGGTACCAACGCTGCATCACCTTGCAGTTCTTAATCCAGGATGATAGAGAGTTTGGAACAGTCCCGGCCAAGTTGAAGTTACAGCATCCATTTCCATCAGTTAATATTGTGACGAGCATAATGTTTAAATGTGCAGTTTCACCTGTTCAATTCTTGTCCACCGACCAGTAAATACAGATATTGCAATGGTGGGAAGGATTAGCGGGATGTTAGAAAGTAAAGCGGTGTTATTTTCAGAAAATGGTTCCAAACCAGAGATTTTAAAAGGATTAGTTCCACCCCTTTCCCACCCCACCCCCCCCCCCCCGCAACACGCACTCTTTGGTAGGGGTTTCCTTTAAGAGCGCTTCCAGAAATAAACCTGCCTTGTCCCAGGTTCTGTCCTATTTGGTATGAGAGGGATGTGATGATTTGGCTCCTGTACAATCTTCCTCCGCCATGCGGCAGGGTAGGAGCATTGAAAGCAGATCTCAGCTCTTGTGGAGAGAGAGAGCGTGAGGCAGCGGCTGCGAAACGCGATGGGAGTCAGGACGGACTGAAGAACCATGGCATCGCCGCTGTGTACTTAGTGCAGCCACCAGGCTCTCGGGGGAGGACAGCAAGGAGGATTTTGTGTTGTCCTTTTTATTTGCAATAATCCGGGGTGGGGAAGGGGAGAGAGAGCTGAGATAATGGGAACTGCAGATGCTGGAGAATTCCAAGATAATAAAATGTGAGGCTGGATGAGCACAGCAGGCCAAGCAGCATCTCAGGAGCACAAAAGCTAACGTTTCGGGCCGAGACCCTTCATCAGAGAGGGGGATGGGGAGAGGGAACTGGAATAAATAGGGAGAGAGTGGGAGGCGGACCGAAGATGGAGAGTAAAGAAGATAGGTGGAGAGAGTATAGATTGGGAGGTAGGGAGGGGAGAGGTCAGTCCAGGGAAGACGGACAGGTCAAGGAGGTGGGATGAGGTTAGTCGGTAGATGGGGGTGCGGCTTGGGGTGGGAGGAAGGGATGGGTGAGAGGAAGAACCGGTGAGGGAGGCAGAGACAGGTTGGACTGGTTTTGGGATGCCGTGGGTCGGGGGGAAGAGCTGGGCTGGTTGTGTGGTGCAGTGGGGGGAGGGGACGAACTGGGCTGGTTGAGGGATGCGAAATCTCCCCTTCCCCAACTGCATCCCTCAACCAGCCCAGTTCGTCCCCTCCCCCCACTGCACCACACAACCAGCCCAGCTCTTCCCCCCCACCCCACTGCATCCCAAAACCAGTCCAACCTGTCTCTGCCTCCCTAACCGGTTCTTCCTCTCACCCATCCCTTCCTCCCACCCCAAGCCGCACCCCCATCTACCGACTAACCTCATCCCACCTCCTTGACCTGTCCGTCTCCCCTGGACTGACCTATCCCCTCCCCACCTATACTCTCTCCACCTATCTTCTTTACTCTCCATCTTCGTTCCGCCTCCCCATCCCTGTTTATTCCAGTTCCCTCTCCCCACCCCCCTCTCTGATGAAGGGTCTTGGCCCGCAACGTCAGCTTTTGTGCTCCTCAGATGCTGCTTGGCCTGCTGTGCTCATCCAGCCTCACATTTTATTATGTTGGGAGAGAGAGCTGTTTTGGTTTGTGATACAAGAGACGAGGCTGTCTCTGCCTTTCACCCATCGGTAGTTCTCCTCCTGTCCCTGCCTCTATGCACACACACTGCCAGGCATAGTCTTCCTCCCTCTCTGTGTGTGTGTGTCTCTCTCTCTCGCTTCAGCTCCTAAAACGTAAGATGCATCGGATATAAAAACACGCACATAAACACACACACACACACATACATCAACAAGCCATGGGGAAAGATCAGGAATTACTGCAAGCTGTCAAAACCGAAGATGTAGCTGCAGTGCAGAAGCTGTTGCAAAGGCCGAAACAACGCAAAGCGAGTGAGTACCCTTTACACACCGTTCCATTGGCTGATGTGAATGTGCCTGCGTTTTTTTGTGTGTGTGTGTGTGTTTTGCAAATGTCCTGTTATTGTGGAGTAGGAGGGGAGGGAGTTTGGTCTGTTGTTCAATATGGGCTCTCCTATCTTGACCGATGCTGTTAGCGACTCTTGACACAGTGCAATCGGTGGGAATGTAGCAGTAGCCTGAATAGTGCGTTCTCTCTCCCTCAGACAGCTCCCCTGCATCCCTGAGCTTCACAAGCCGGCGCTTTCTGCTCCTAACAGCGCAGATTGAACGTTGAGGATTGATAAGGTCAATACTGGGAATCCTAGATTCCCTCTCAACCGGGCAAGAGATTGCAGATGGTTTGTAGCGAATCCACGGTTGAGATACAACGCACAGAATCAGTTAGTAGAAGGAGAAAGGTGGTTCTGGAGGTTTGCACTGTTCTGTTTCGGCAAAAAAAGTGCCCGACCAGAGAATATCAGGCCAGTGACTAAGATGGTTAAACAGCTAATTCTAGTGGAAAGCTGTCAAGAAGGTAATAGCTCAGAGTCTCGCTTCTGAGGAAGTGCAAACTGGAGATCTTGTTTGACCCACTCTGTGCAGGTTTTTGTTGCTGTGTTGCAAAGAGAGCCTAGAGACGTGAGGGGGGACTTGGATGTGACAAATGCAGTGACTCCACACCCGGGCAGTGGTTTGGCAACATGATTCGGACCCCGTTAGCTTGCAGCCCTCTGACGCTGTTCCCTTACTGCCGGATGCTCACTGGCTCGCACGCCCCAAACAACCGGGGCTATTTTAAATTTAACCCCTTGATTGATGGGCTGACAAGTGCCTGTTGATGACAAAGCAATAGATGCTGCAGATCTGGTAATTAGAAGCAGTTTTGCTGGGAGACGCTTTAATTGATAGATTTCAATTCTAAAATTAACCAGGATTAAACGGGGGAGACCTCGAGCTGGCTGATCTATGATGTAGTAATAACAGTATTTTCGGAAAGATTGTCTGAGACGCAGGAGTGATGTCTCTCCCAGCTATCCTGGCCGCAAGGAGGAGGAAAAGGCAACCCTTTCCGAACAAGGCACAGTGAGGATTTCTGAAACATTTATGTATCGCTTAACTGGAAACTTGATAATGTACGCCACAATGTGGGAGGGGGAATCTTATTCAGTTCTATATTTGCTTGAAGCTTCACTCCAGATATTTTGTTAAAAATAAAAGAATAATGGGATTTGAAGGGTACGCTGTGAGTAAATCGTGGGAAAATGTTAATTTATTTTGATGTGACTTGCTCCTACATGAGTAAAACATATTGTGATTAAGGATGATGGAATAAACTAAAAGCATTATTTGCCAGGATGAGATTCTGTCATAGTCTGGAGATGCGCTGCTCTGCTATCCAGTTATGAAGAGCTGCTGTAGTTGTGTTCTACAAGACTCCAATTGTTGGATGCAGTGGAAGTCTTTGAGGAGAAGACACCATGTCCCTTTAAAAATAGTTTCTTACTGATTTATCATGTCACACACAGTACTTTGATTTGTAATTTTCTGGCTTATTCTCTGGTGTTGAGAACGTTTGTGGGTTGACTCTCCCTTTGACCTCATGATCCCTGTTGAGTTTAGATTTTGAATGCGTGGCCTGTGCATTTGTTGGATTTCTCTCTATTGGTTCTCTAAGTTCACTGACTGAATGCAACACTGTATCAATGTTTACCAATAATGATCATATCTGTGATGATGATGCTATTTTCCTTGGGACAGATAATGAAAATCTCCATGCTTCACAAAGTCTGTCTTCGTGTCTATTGGTGCTCCATAATTGGTGACCATGCCTTCAGCTGACAATGCCTTAAGCTCTGGAATTTCTTCCATAAACCTCACCACTCCTTTACCACCCCCCCCCCCCCCCCCCCACCGACCATGTTCTCCTTTACATTATTGGTTATAAAATACCAGAGCGGTTACCTGTGTTGATATCGCCAGTGTCACGTTTGATTAGATCATTCCTCCTATGAAATATTGTGAGACATTTTACTTTTACCAATGCAAGATGCATACATGCTGTTGTTATTAGACAATAAGTCGAGGTGGGAGGGTGCGGTATCATTGGGATTTAAATGGCTGGAGAGGCCTAACGCCAAATACCCAGCAGGTAGCTGTGTTGGGGCTGGGTTTGAGGGTTGGGTGGCAGATGGTGACTGTCTCTTCTAAATTAGCCCATGTTCCCATTAGAGGATCATATGTAATGCCTTGCTTATCACCAGTCTTCAAAATTCTGACAACACCCCAACTCCCGAACATATCCTCACTAGGGCCTACCAATTCTTCTCACTTGGTGAGCTGAATCTGGAACAATTGTCCAAGTCCCAAGTGCAATACCAGTAATGTAATACCAGTACCAGTGCTGGAATGCTGCCAATCTCTTACTGGCCTGAATCTCTCTGAGGCAGGACATCTTCATGTGGAAGCGGAGCAATCAACCCATCAGATGGTTGCAGAGCTTGGCAGACTTCCCCACCTCTGTGCTTTTAGTCAAAGAGGTGGGGAACCCAGAGTCTTGTGTAATTCAGCCCTGAGGCAGTTGACCCTGACTTGCCTTCTGAAGTAGTATAGCAAATAGTTCATAAAAATGGGCAATAAAATGGTGACTTTGCCAGCATAATCCACATAATTAGAACTTTTCTTAATTAAATTGGGAACTCTGTGTGGTGTGTGCAATGCTAATGGAAGTACAGATCCTGGCTAAGCCCAGTGTTCTGTCTCCACCTCCCATGATAATACAAGGTACTGACTGATTGGTTTCTTGGCTGAGACTGTGGCCACTTACTTTGCAGCCAAAAACACGAAGCAGTGTTTTTAGGAGAGGATGGGACAAAATATTTAGAAGAGTGTCGAGAGGGTCCATAAAGTTTTGCAACTGAAGACATAAAAGCTGCTAGAGTTTAAAAATAACGTGGATCTGTATTTGAACTAACATTACTGTAGAGGGCCAAGAGCTGGAAAACAGGATTCAACTTGATAGTTTTAATTTGGCTGGCAAAGATGCGCTGGGCCAAATGCTCTCCTTCCATTGCTGCAAATTTCCACGATACTCCAAAATCATGTCAAAGATTTCTGAAGAAGGGTCTTGGCTTGAAACATCAGCCTTCCTGCTCCTCTGATGTTGCTTGGCCTGCTGTGTACATCCAGCTCTACACCTTGTTATCTCTATTGTAGAGCATCTATGTGCCCCACTGTTATTTTACTATCATGCCAGATGTGTAGTACGTGATTTCTCTGCAAGTTGGTCTGACAAATTAAAATCATGAGACATTTTTATTCTCTTAATGATAAAATTCAAAATTCCAACTGCACCTATGTCAACTCCTGTGCTGTGACATGTCTTTACAGATTGAAAGGTGCATTTTATTTCAGTTGGGATGATTCTTGGATTTCTGCCAGACTTCAGCAGTTTGAGGTTTGCTGTGACAGTTCCATGCCTTTTGACCTTCAACACAATCACAGTGAAAATGACGTGGAAATTACAATATGGATACTGTGTGTGTGTGTACCTTGTGATATTTGATATAATCATTTGATATAATCAGTGGCGTTACTTTGGAGAGGTTTTGGTCTCCCCTTTGAATATTGAAGTAGAATGTAAAGCTCTTCCAGAAGTTTCGCTAATGACATAGAGCATCAGTCTGATGAAAACCTACCTCTTCCCCTTGCTACTATCTACTTGTTATTGCAGTATCAGTTTCTGAGACATGCCTTAGAATCCATTAAAGACGTGAATAAAGGCAAACAGTTGCCACTCACTCTAACCAACGTTTTTGTATAAAGATTTTACCCTCTACATGGACATGAGTCTTAATCCCATGTGCCCACTCTGTTCCAGTGAATGCTTTATTCATCCTTACTTTGACCACTTGCTTAACCTATTCCTAAATATTGACTTGGCTGCCTGTTCAGTCATTAATTCTGGTTGCACATTTTGAACTCTATGTGTTTGATGCAGCAGTTGGAAACAAGGGCTTGTGCTGCTTTAGTTATACCATCAATAGAGACTTTAAATAGTCATGAAAGAAAGGAAGAACTGGCACTGAATAAATTACCTGGGGTTTTTTTGTATTCATTCTTAGAATGGAGCTGCTGCTGGCTGGCCAGTATTTATTGCCCACTCATAGCTGCCCTTGACAAGGTGTTGGTGAGCTGCCTTCTTGAACCATGGCTTGGAGGGCAACTTGCAGGTGGTGGTATTCCCATAAATTTGCTGCCCTTATCCTTCTAGATGGTAGTATTTATGAAAGTGTTGGTTTCTAAAGAGCCTTGGTGAATTTATGCAGGGGATTTTGTCGATGATGTGCACAGCTGCTACTTCCCATCACTGGTGGAGGGAATGAATTTTTCTCGCTGTTGCTTTGTTAACTGTAGCAGCTTGCTGTGCCTAAATTGACTGCTGCATTTCCTGACATTGCAATAGTGACTACACTTCCAAAATATGCATACTGCTGAGAAAAGGCATATTTTGCTACAGTTTTTCAACTTGCACTTAACAGGACAATTCACATCAAATACAATGTAAAAGGATCAACTATTACAGTAAATAAGAAGTGAGTCCTGGTGTTTTCCCTGTGGAAACACCTCAGAGTCCACTGTAATTGCTTTATTCATCTTTACTTCAACCATTTGCTGTACCTGTTCCTAAATATTGATGTGGTTCCACTTCCAAATGAATCAGCACTCTCTTTGTGTACAGCTTTTCCCGTCACTTCTTGCAAATTGCCCCAATAAGTGCAAGATGAAAAGGATAATCAAAATGTATTTTTTTCAAGTTCTGTATTACCAACTGATGACTGCCAAAATACTTCATTGGCTGTAAAGTGCTTTGGAATGTCCTGAGGTCATGAAAGGGAAGAAAGAGAAGGCTTTCTTTCTTAACATTGTGCATTTCACAGCTTTAGGATATCCCAAACAACTTCTGGCCAAGAGAATAGTTGAGAATTGGAGTCACTGTCGTAATGTGGAAACACGGCAGTCCATTTGTGCACAGTGAGATCTCACAAACGGCAACATCACAGTGACCAGAAAACCCCTTCAGTAATATCAGTTCAGAGCTTAGTATTGACCAAAACACCAGGATAACTCTGCTTGACAACAGAGGCATTATATTACCTGAGAGGGAATACGAGTATTTATGAAATAAATAACAACTAGACACCTGAAGCCACAATTTCCAAGGGTAGAGTGTTGGTTCGAATGGTATCATCCAAAGGTCAGCACCTCCAACAATGGAGCACTGGGTATGTTAGCCTAGATTTTCTTCTCAGGTCTATAGATCCTGACTTGAACAATGACATTCTGTCTTAACGGTTGGAGTGAAACCCACTGAGCTGCAGCTAATATAGAACATAGAACATAGAACAGTACAGCACAGAACAGGCCCTTCAGCCCACAATGTTGTGCCGACCATTGATCCTCATGTATGCACCCTCAAATTTCTGTGACCATATACATGTCCAGCAGTCTCTTAAATGACCCCAATGACCTTGCTTCCACAACTGCTGCTGGCAACGCATTCCATGCTCTCACAACTCTCTGCGTAAAGAACCTGCCTCTGACATCCCCTCTATACTTTCCACCAACCAGCTTAAAACTATGACCCCTCGTGCTAGCCATTTCTGCCCTGGGAAATAGTCTCTGGCTATCAACTCTATCTATGCCTCTCATTATCTTGTATACCTCAATTAGGTCCCCTCTCCTCCTCCTTTTCTCCAATGAAAAGAGACCGAGCTCAGTCAACCTCTCTTCATAAGATAAGCCCTCCAGTCCAGACAGCATCCTGGTAAACCTCCTCTGAACCCTCTCCAAAGCATCCACATCTTTCCTATAATAGGGCGCCCAGAACTGGACGCAGTATTCCAAGTGCGGTCTAACCAAAGTTTTATCGAGCTGCAACAAGATCTCACGACTCTTAAACTCAATCCCCCTGTTAATGAAAGCCAAAACACCATATGCTTTCTTAACAACCCTGTCCACTTGGGTGGCCATTTTAAGGGATCTATGTATCTGCACACCAAGATCCCTCTGTTCCTCCACGCTGCCAAGAATCCTATCCTTAATCCTGTACTCAGCTTTCAAATTCGACCTTCCAAAATGCATCACCTCGCATTTATCCAGGTTGAACTCCATCTGCCACCTCTCAGCCCATCTCTGCATCCTGTCAATGTCCCGCTGCAGCCTACAACAGCCCTCTACACTGTCAACGACACCTCCGACCTTTGTGTCGTCTGCAAACTTGCTGACCCATCCTTCAATCCCCTCGTCCAAGTCATTAATAAAAATTACAAACAGTAGAGGCCCAAGGACAGAGCCCTGTGGAACCCCACTCACCACTGACTTCCAGGCAGAATATTTTCCTTCGAATACCACTCGCTGTCTTCTGTTGGCCAGCCAATTCTGTATCCAAGCTGCTAAGTTCCCCTGTATCCCATTCCTCCTGACCTTCTGAATGAGCCTACCATGGGGAACCTTATCAAATGCCTTGCTGAAATCCATATACACCACATCCACAGCTCGACCCTCATCAACTTTTCTAGTCACATCCTCAAAAAACTCTAAGGTTTGTAAGGCATGACCTACCCCTCACAAAGCCGTGTTGACTGTATTTGATCAAGCCATGCTCTTCCAGATGGTCATAAATCTTATCCCTCAGAATCCTTTCTAACACCTTGCAGACGACAGACGTGAGACTTACCGGTCTATAATTGCCGGGGATTTCCCTATTTCCTTTCTTGAAGAGAGGAATTACATTTGCCTCTCTCCAGTCCTCAGGTACGACTCCAGTGGAGAGCGAGGATGCAAAGATCTTCGCAAGTGGCGAAGCAATTGCATTTCTCGCTTCCCAAAGCAGCCGAGGACAAATCTGGTCCGGGCCTGGCGACTTTTCAATCTTAATGTTTGACAAAATTTTCAGCACATCAGCTTCCTCTATCTCTATCCATTCCAGCATGCACACCTGCTCTTCAAAGGTTTCATATCCAATGATTGATCTGTATAGTGAGTGAAAGGAAAATGGTGTAAACACCACACTGTGCAGCCTGCTTTCATTCACTCACTCGGAGCAAATTTTCAGAAACTTGCCAGTAGATAGTGAGTGCACCTTCTTATTAAGCTGCTGCTTGTAGCCGCTCCTGCCAGGAGACCTGCTGTCATGGTGTGCCAATTCTGTCTGTCTTATGCCACCCTCATACATCGGTTGTGGTTTGTTGGCAGCCATTCTGTGACACCACTCTGTGACCTGTTCCTGGGAAGATAGGGTTCTCCTGTGAGGAAAGGTTGGATCTGTACCAGTTGGAACTTAGAAGAATGAGAATTGATCCTATGGCAATATATAAAATCCTGAGGGGACTTGATACATTGTGTACAGGGAAAATGTTTCCTCTCGTGAGGGAATCTCAAAAAAGGGGGTACAATTTAAGAACAGGAGGTCTTCTTTCTATGATGGAGACGAGGAGGATTTCCATCAGAGGGGTATGGGTCTGTGGAATTCTCTTCCCCAAAAAGTATTGGCGGCTGTACCATTGACTTTATTCTAGGTTGAGTTAGATGGTTTTTTGATAGATGTGGGAGACGAGGGCTTGGGGAAAAGGGACAGAGGGGCTTGAGTCCACAAGCAGATCAGCCACTGGATGGTGGAGCAGAGTTAAAGGGCTGAATGGCTTTCTGTTGCTCTCAAATGACATGTTCCTATATTCCGTTCTAACATCCATCATCCAACTGCACATAGGTTGACCCCTCTTCCTGCTGCTGTCCAGAATCTCTTAGCTTGTAAGCTCAGATCAAATAGCCAAAATTGTGACTCTTTTTTTCTGGGTGTCACTTATTAAACTTGGAGAGAGGAAAAAGGAGTATATGAGTACCTTTTGTTCTTCTCATTTTAGATTCAATCTTTTTATAATATTTCTGAGAACTGCTTGAGAAACAGAGTCATAGAATCATACAGCATGGAAACAGACTCTTCAGTCAAACCAGCCCGTGCCAAACATATTTTCGAGCTAAACTAGTCCCACCTGCCTGCTCCTGGTCCATAACTCTCCAAATCTTTCCTGTTCATGTACGATTCTAAGTGTCTTTTAAGTGTTATAGCATCTAACTCAGGAAATGAATAGTTTTTTTGTGGGTGCATGTGGAATGTACTGTATCATGGTGAGGGAAAGTAAAAGGTGTATTCAGATTGAGGAAATGAATGCTGGCCTGAACAGAATTAGTTGCTTTGTATGGCCTTATTGATTTTGCTTGCCTCTCGTACCTTGTCGTAAAACTGCTTATAACTTCAAGGAAGGCGAATAGCAATTGCTGTGGGTTTTGCAGAACACATTGTAAGTACATACAGATTTATTTTTTAAAAAAGCTATTAAACCAAAGAAATGGAATTGCACAATAAATCAGAAAGTAACGTGGCAGCCTAGCTGCTTGTTGAAGCACTTAGACTTTGTATAGATGGCTTTGTGCTTTGCCATCCACTTTCCACAATGGTTAAAATCATAAAATTGTACAGCACAGAATGAGTCCATTCAATCCATTATGCCTGGGTTGACTGGCGGAAAGAGATTTCTGATCTGCCCCACTTGCCAGTCTTTTCTCTGCACCACTGCAAATATTTCCCATTTTAAACTACTTCATTCCTCCTGCCTCAGAGCATCTTGCTTTCATTGTGCTGCTTGGGTTGGCCTAGAAACACTATTGGCAAAGTGGGTGGCAAGAGAGGTGATTCATTCTGAATGCCTCTTTTTAAAATATTATTTATTTATTGAATGTGGGCATCACTGATACGGGGCCAGCATTAATTGCTCATGAGCAGATGCTCCTGAGCTGCCTTCCAAAACCACAGTATTCCCAAAGCGATGATAAGGAGGGAGCTGCAGAATTCTCAATCAGTAAAGATGATGGAATGGCAACATTTTCATGTCAGGATTGTGTGTACATCCGAAGATTGGAGGGAAACTGAGAAGTGATGCCCCCATGTGCCTGCTGTCCTTGCCCTGCTGGTTGGTAGATGTTGTGGGTTCTGGAGAAACCTTTGAAGAAATGTTGTTGCGTTACTGCACTGTATCTTGTAGATTCCAGTTGGAGCATCCACTTTAAGGCATCTACTTGCATCCTCATTCGAGATTCTCTATTCTGAGTGTAGGGAGCCACTTACTATGCTAGTATTGTATGGTGCTGACTGTTTACAAGCTGCCAATCAAGATGAAGTCATGGAGAAAAGAAATAGCTGTGATGTGAAGGTACATGACAGATTCCATTGTTACTGTATTGGCTTAGTAGAAATATCACCATTGAGTCAAAAGGTTGTGGATTCAAGTCACACAGCTGGAGAGTATCAGAGAGGGTAAGTGAAGAAGGGTGTTCCTCATGACTGGAGATTGCAGAACCAAAGGTCACAGACTAAGGATGCACAGTAGAACGAAGATGAGGAGAAATGTCTTCGCCAAGAGAATGGTGAGCCAGTGGAATTTTCTATCATTGAATATTTTTAAGACAGAGTTAGATATTGTTCTTCGAGCTAAAGAGATCAAAGAATATGGGGAGAAAGCAGGAACAGGAATGAGCAGGCATGCTCATATTTTATGGTGGAGCAGGCTCAAGAACTGAATGGCCTACTCCCAGTCCAATTTTCTCTGTTTCTATGTTAAATTGGGAAAGGGGAATGGATAATCCGGTAGTTAATTAATTATTGCTTTAAGCATAAAATTAAACTGAACATTTATAACTCACCGACCTAGTTCCAAACACACATAAATAGGATTCAGACTTGATTGATATTCCCCAATAAGGACAAACCAAAGTGCTTTGAAACAGACAAAGTGTAGTCACTGCTGTAACATAGAGAATGTATTTACATAAGTTCCTACAAACAGTAAATTTACTTGCATGAGCTCCCACAAACTGTAATGTGATAATGACCTGATAATCACTTTTAGCAATGTTGATTCCAGTGAGATCTCACCTGTTTTTCCTCTAAAGAATACCATGTGATTTTTTTTACTTCCACCTGGGAGAGCAAACAAAGGTACAGATTTATCACCAATGCAGCACAGCAGGACAAGAAATGAGAATTGTTACGATTCCAGCTGCTTCAGCAAGTGGAATAGTCAAACCCCAGAATAAAACCTGCCTCGCTAGATCTTTTTCCCCTTTGTCAAACCTTGTGGTCTTTCACTGAAACATAAGCACATCAGACTACAGATTAGATTTTACCAATAAAACAGAAGTTTATTACATTGAAGAAATAAAATAAACCAAAATATCAAATATAGCAGTTTCAAAAATTTCAGAACACATTGCAAAAGAAAGTTACCCATGAGAACTTTCCCCTTGACTACTCTCAAACTTAAAGCTTAGCCTTCCTCAGTATTTTCATAGTCTGCAGAATTCTAACAAAATACTTTAACTGTTCTAAACAAGAGATCAAGTTACAGAGACGGAGACTGCATTGTTTTAAATGACAAAGGAAATGCTTTTGTAAAGCGCAAAAAGTGTAGCAATGAGATAAGTACAGGAATAAAAGGTGGATCCAGAAAAGGTGTGAATGCTTTCAACAGTTCCATTACCAGCAGCTTTCCAATACAGCCGAAGGCAACATGTTGCTTTATTCTGAAACCTCAGCCAAGATTGCTTCTCAGTGAATCAGTCATGAAACTCTCTGAGGAATACTACAATATGATCAGTGTTACTGCTGTGGAATGCCTACTGAATGTTTAATGTTTAACCACACATCCATAAGGCAGCCCCACAGTCAGTGCACCATCCCTTTACTACCATACTACATGGGCTTGATATAGCTTTCACCTCAGTGGGCAAGAACTTAAATCCAAAAACCTTACAACTCAAGAAATAAATAGTGTTAAAAACCAAAAGAACTGTGGATGCTGTAAATAAGAGACAAAAAACAGAAGTTGCTGAAAAAGCTCAGCCGGTCTGGGCAGCATTTGTGAAGAGAAATCAAAGTTAAGGCTTCAGGTCCGGTCACCTTTCCTCTGAAATAAATAGTATTAGTCACTGATGTATAGCTGACAGTAAAATTCGGCCTTTTTCTCTCCATAAATTCTGCCAGGCCTGTTGAGTTTCTCCAGCGCTTGCTGTTATTTCAGTTTTCCAGCATTCTCAGTATTACGCTTTCAATGTAGGCGTCAGCTGGCATACCCTTGGAGGTGTTTGTGTCCTGTTTAGACCTCCCCAATATGAAAACATGTATATGGACATGTGGTTATCTTAGGAAATGATGTTGAAGCATCCCCTAGGCAGGGATGTAAGATGTAGCAATTTCCCCAGATCTTTAACTCCTGCAGCGAGGCGCCAAGAAGCTTTGCCTAGATTTTGGAATGGGCTACAACACGGAAAATCTCCTATACTGTCTGTAATGAATATAGTATCCATTGTTAATCAATTCTGGAGAGGGATTCAGGAGATGAGATTTTTATGAGTAAGGCCTGTGCTCAATTGAAGTGCAAAATACTGAGTTTAAATTCCTTTCCTTGTACATTATTTTCATGTAACTGCAAAATGAATTTGAGATTTCCCATGTATACGAATGATAAACATGCAGCTCTGAAGATGTTGAAGAAATTCACTTTATTAAATAGTGCTCCCAATCAATATTTGCGAGTGAAAATGGATTCTAAAGTGAAATTTCATATCCTACTAAAACAGTGCTGTGTCCAAGGGCACAATTAACTTGTATTCAATGCTTGTCTTTGGGCAAATAATGTGCACAACAGAATCATTGGTTGTTTCCCTTCCAGATCAGAAGCACCTCTGTTAGTCCTCTTTCTCTTCTACAATGTCTAAAACTATACAGTCTGCTCCCAACAAAGTTTTTTCGTTTATTCTTCTTTTGCTGGTGCTATGATTCCAGCTGCTGTTGTTACAAGCCAGGCCACATCCTAGAATGAAATCTGACTTGATTATCAATTTTTCTTCAATTTAGTGTGGCAGCCTTTCACTAAAACATAAGCACACAAAGCTGCACATTTGGTTTTAACAATAAAACAGTTCATTGCACTAAAGA
This sequence comes from Stegostoma tigrinum, assembly GCF_030684315.1. NCBI lineage: Eukaryota > Metazoa > Chordata > Chondrichthyes > Orectolobiformes > Stegostomatidae > Stegostoma > Stegostoma tigrinum. The sequence goes on along the minus strand of NW_026728165.1, from coordinate 139,182 downwards.
AAGTAAAATACAAGAAAGCAAACCAAACTGACTATATAACACAGTTTGAAAGGTTGCAAAACACAACAAAACAGCATCCCATCTACTCCCTAAAACAGTCACTTTACAGTTACTTAACAATCTTGAGCGGTTTTCTTTCTCTATCAAATCTGCATGTTAGATTTAACTGCTTCTGCTCAGTTTCTGTCCCTCAAATTGTGGGGTCTTCCTCCTTCACCATTCACACAACTGAGAGTTTAGACTTCCTCAGTGTTTTACTAATCCACACGGTTCTCTCCAGACATTCCAGCTCTGGAAGTTTCACTAACTACACCCTTTCACAAAAATAGCTTATTTCCTTAGCCACTCTGAACAGTCTCCATTTCTAGGATAGATTATACTTGGTTCTGACCCCAGTTGAGTTGAGAGTATGACTTGGAGGGGAACTTGTAGCTGATAGAGTTGCAAACCATGTGCTGCTCATTGCTCCCCCCAGTATCTGGAAACATACGCTGTGCCTCTAAGCTGATCAGTATTGTATCATTTATTGTGTATCCTATTGACTAGTTTGCCCTCCCCAAATGCCTTACTGCACATTCCGGCAGATTAAATTCTATTTGTCCCTTTCTGTTAACTGATCAGCCCATTGTTACTATATTCCAAGTCTGCAGCTTTCTTCCTCTTTATCAACCATGCACTCATTTTTAGTCTATCATCTGCAAATTTTTAATGGTGCCCTCTGCACTTAAGTTTGCTTCTTTGCTATATACCATGAGAGGGAAAGGACCCAATACTGAACCCTGTGGAATCCCAATAGAAATGACCTTTCAACTACAACTACAGTGAGCATTCCCCTTTGTCTGCAGTCACTGAGTTTATTTTGTTCCATTTGCTACTTTCCCTCAGATTCCATCACCACCTTCTGTTTTGACCAATTCATCATGTGGGAACTAGTCCAAAGCCACCTTAAAACCTACGTAAGCTGCATCAAATGCTCTACTCTCCTTGACCCTCTTTAACACCAATTCAAATTGGTGCGGCATAGTGACTCTGTGGTTAGAACTGCTGACTCACAGCACCAGGGATCAGGGTTTGATTCCAGCCTCAGGAGACTGTCTGTGCGGAGTTTGCACACTCTCACCATGCCTGTGTGGGCTTCCTCCAGGTGCTCTGGTTTCCTTCCACAGTCCAAAGATGTGCAGGGTAGGTGGATTGGCCATGCTAAATTGCCTATGCGAAATTACCCATAGTGTGCAGGGACGTGTAGATTAGGTGGATTAGCCATTGGAGATGAAGGGTTACAGGGATAGGATAGGGGATGTGTTGGATGGGACGCTGTTTGGAGGGTTGGTGTTGACTTGATGGGATGAATCGCCTGCTTGCACCCTGTAGGGATTCTATGAATCCTGCAATTCAAATATAGAATCAAGTTCATCAGACACAAATGAAATCAGAAAATCCCAGAACTGCTCAGAAGGTCTGGCAGCGTCTGTGGACAGAGAAACAGAATTAATGTTTCATTAACCTGTCATCAGAAGTCCAAAGATAGGTCCATTGTGCTGAATATTTCCAGCGTGTTTTGGTCTTACTTTAGATTGCCAGCATTTGCAGTATTTTGCTGTTGTACTACCCAGACGTGATCACCCGTGAACAAATCCACACTGAGTGTATTTAATTACAAATCGGTAGTTATTAGGACAAGTGACATAAAGTATTGCCAAAAAGGCAGCTTTAAGGAGGAAAGAGTGAAAATGGAGGGGCATGGGAAGGGAATTCCAGAGATTCGGGCCTAGGCAGCTAAAAGTTGGAGGAGGGGCGATGGTCTCGTGATATTATCGCTGGACTGTTAATCCAGAAACCCAAGTAATGTTTTGGGGACCTGGGTTCGAAACCCACCACGGCAGATGGTAGAATTTGAATACAATAAATATTTGGAATTAACAATCTAATGATGGCCGTGAATCCATTGTCGATTGTTGGAAAAACCTGTCTAGGTTCACTGATGTCCTTTAGGAAAGAAAACTGCATTCCTTACCGAGATAATAAAATGTGAGGCTGGATGTCATCCAGCCTCACATTTTATTATCTTGGAATCTCCAGCATCTGCAGTTCCCATTATCTCTGCATTCCTTACCTGGTCTGCCCTACATGTGACTCCAGACCCACAGCAATGTGGTTGACTCTTAACTGCCCTCTGGGCAATAAGGGATGGGCAATAAATGCTGCCTGACCAGTGACGCCCTCATCTTGTGAATGAATAAAGAAAAATGCAACAATGTAAAATTAGACAGAGATAGAAGTTACAGAGACAGAGACTGCATTGTTTTAAATGACAAAGGAAATGCTTTTGTAAAGCGCACAAAGTGTAGCAATGAGATAAGTACAGGAATAAAAGATGGATCCAGAAAAGGTGTGAATGCTTTCAACAGTTCCATTACCAGCAGCTTTCCAATACAGCCGAAGGCAACATGTCGCTTTATTCTGAATAATATCCACTGAGAAACCTCAGCCAAGATTGCTTCTCAGTGAACCAGTCATGAAACTCTCTGAGGAATACTACAATATGATCAGTGTTACTGCTGTGGAATGCCTACTGAATGTTTAATGGATATTTTAGTCTCCTGATCAATGGATGTAACAGGGATGCTCTTGAACTCTCCTTGTTCATTCCTCAGTGGAAAATGTTGGGGAAAGAGCACAAGTTTTATACTCTATCAAATCTTCACACCTCGTAATTCTATTATTGGAGCTTCATTCTTGAGACCAGATAGAAGAATGTTTTATTAATATAGATGCTACATAGCCTCTAATAAATCTAACAGGAAACTCAGGAGAAGCAACTTTGCCCAGAAAGTGGTTAAAATTTGAACCAGGAAGAGTGGCTGAAATGATAGCACAGATACTTTTTAAGAGGAAGCTAGAGGAGCACATGAGGTAAAGGGGATGGTAGGGTTAAAAAGGGGTAGAAAGAGTCTTGTGTGAAACATAGATAACATCATGAGCCTGTTTCTGTACTGCAAGCTCTGTTTGTTAAGCATTGACTTCAGAATTAAGCACAGTCTCTCCAGAAAAGGCGATTGTTTAGAACAGTTAAAGGAATAAGTTGTCTCAGAGTAAGGGTTATTATTTGTGAATCTTTCAGACCCCGAGTATTTTGTTAGAATTCTGCAGACTATGAAAAAACTGAGGAAGGCTAAGCTTTAAGTTTGTGAGTCGTCAAGGGGAAAGTTCTCATGGGTAACTTTCTTTTGCAATGTGTTCTGAAATTTTTGAAACTGCTTTATTTGATATTTTGGTTTATTTTATTTCTTCAATGTAATAAACTTCTGTTTTATTGTTAAAATCTAATCTGTAGTCTGATGTGCTTATGTTTCAGTGAAAGACCACAAGGTTTGACAAAGGGGAAAAAGATCTAGCGAGGCAGGTTTTATTCTGGGGTTTGACTATTCCACTTGCTGAAGCAGCTGGAATCGTAACAATTCTCATTTCTTGTCCTGCTGTGCTGCATTGGTGATAAATCTGTACGTTTCCTGGCTGTAACCGTACCAGGAAGTTCAAGAGTTCAGTGAAATGATGCTTCATTATTAGCATCAACTTCCTCAGGAATACACCACACAGAAAACATTTCCCGAATTCGTAGAATGTCTTCGTGGACAAAGTTGGATCAATGGTTGTTTTAAATTTGTTCTCCACTATGGAAAGTGGAGTGTTTCTCATTCGAACTGTGTATTGTGAAATAGTGGTTAGCTGCTGCTAGTTGTAAGTTATTATTTCATTAACATGAGAGTTCAATATTCCAGCCATTGGACCTTGCATTGTTTTCACTATTATTGTGGTTAACTCATGTGTTTCTGTTTAAAGTGGCATTTGATGAATGCTTGTGGACATTGTTCACAGGGAGTAAGCAATTTAAACTCCTTTAAACACTCTACATAGTCACTATTAACCAAGATAATTCGTTGTATGGGTAAACCTAATGAGAAAATATATGTACTAATTTATATTTGTGTATATAATATTTATACATATAATATTTTATATATTACATATATATAATATTTATATGAATATATTTGTGTGGTTGCATTACCCGAAACACTACTCGGGTAGTGTCTCCCACCCATCCTCCTCCTCGAACCAAAAAAAAAGTTTCTGTGCGACAGAAGGTAACTAGTTTATTTTTTATTCTTTATTTTTAAACAGTCTCTTTGGGAATTTAGAATAATGGGAACGGAGGTCAGGGCAGTTGAATGCTCCTCCTGCAGAATGTGGGAGCTAAGGGTCACCACTAGTGTCCCTGCTGACTACATCTGTGGGAAGTGCACCCAACTCCAGCTCCTTGAAAACCGCGTTAGGGAACTGGAGCTGGAGCTGGATGAACTTCGGATCATTTGGGAGGCAGAGGGGGTTATTGGGAGGAGTTCCAGGGAGGCAGTCACTCCTCAGGTACAAGAAAAAGGCAGATGGGTTACATTCAGGGGCCGGTAGGGGAACCGGCAGGCAGAGCAGGGATCCCCTATGGCCATTCCCCTCAACAATAAGTATACCGTTTTAGATACTGTTGGGGGGGACGACTTACCAGGGGAAAGCAGCAGGGCACAGGTCTCTGGCACAGAGTCTGTCCTTGCTGCTCAGAAGGGAAGGAGGAAGAGAAACAGAGCAGTAGTCATTGGGGACTCCATAGTTAGGGGGACAGATCGGAGGTTCTGTGGGTACAAGTGAGATTCATGGTTGGTGTGTTGCCTCCCAGGTGCCAGGGTGCGTGATGTCTCTGATCATGTTTCTGGGATCCTTAAGGGGGAGGGGGAGCAGCCCCAAGTCGTGGTCCACATAGGCACCTACGACATAGGTAGGAAGAGTGATGGGGATTTAAGGCAGAAATTCATGGAGCTAGGATGGAAGCTTAGAGCTAGGATGAACAGAGTTGTTGTCTCTGGTTTGTTGCCCGTGCCACGTGCTAGGGAGAGAGAGGAGTTGAACATGTGGCTACAGGGATGGTGCAGGAAAGAGGGTTTTGGATTCTTGAATAATTGGGGGTCTTTCTCGGGTGGGTGGGACCTCTACAAGCAAGATGGTCTTCACCTGAACCAGAGGGGTACCGATATCCTGGGGGGGAAATTCACTAAGGCTATACAGGTGGGTTTCAGCTAATTCAGCAGGGGGATGTGAACCAAAATTGTAGTTCAAGCATAGAAAAGGTTGAGAGTAGGGAGGTCCAAAATAAAGTTTCAGGGACGCAAGACGGCACCGGCAAGCAAGCAGTTGGTTTGAAGTGTGTCTGCTTCAATGCCAGGAGCGTCCGGAATATGGTGGGTGAACTTGCAGCATGGGTTAGTACCTGGGACTTCGATGTTGTGGCCATTTCAGAGACATGGATAGAGCAGGGACAGGAATGGTTGTTGCAGGTTCCGGGATTTAGATGTTTCAGTAAGAGCAGAAAAGACGGTAAAAGAGGGGGAGGTGTGGCATTGTTGGTCAAGGACAGTATTACAGTTGCAGAAAGGATGTTTGGAGACTCGTCAACTGAGGTAGTATGGGCTGAGGTTAGAAACAGGAAAGGAGAGGTCACCCTGTTGGGAGTTTTCTATAGGCCTCCGAATAGTCCCAGATATGTAGAGGAAAGGATAGCAAAGATGATTCTCGATAGGAGTGAGAGAGACAGGGTAGTTGTCATGGGGGACTTCAACTTTCCAAATATTGACTGGGAACACTATAGCTTGAGTTCTATAGATGGGTCAGTTTTTGTCCAGTGTGTGCAGGAGGGCTTCCTGACACAGTATGTAGACAGGCCAACAAGGGGCGACGCCACATTAGATTTGGTACTGGGTAATGAGCCCGGCCAGCTGTTAGATTTGGAAGTAGGTGAGCACTTTGGTGATGGCGATCACAATTCTGTTATGTTTACTTTAGTGATGGAAAGGGATAGGTGTATACCACTGGGCAAGAGTTCCAGCTAGGGGAAAGGCAATTACGATGAGATTAGGCAAGATTTAGGGAGCATAGGATGGGGAAGGAAACCGCAGGGGATGGGCACATTAGAAATGTGGAGCTTATTCAAAGAAAAGTTCCTGTGTGTCCTCGATAAGTATGTACCTGTCAGGCAGGGAGGAAGCTATAGAGCGTGGGAGCTGTGTTTTACGAAGGAAGTGAAATCTCTGGTCAAGAGGAAGAAGAAGGCTTATGTTAGGATGAGTGATAATGGGAACTGCAGATGGTGGAGAATCCAAGATAACAAAGTGTGAAGCTGGATGAACACAGCAGGCCAAGCAGCATCTCAGGAGCATAAAAGCTGATGTTTCAGGCGTAAAATGAAGGGTCTAGATGAAGGGTCTAGGCCTGAAACGTCAGCTTTTGTGCTCCTGAGATGCTGCTTGGCCTGTTGTGTTCATCCAGCTTCACACTTTATGTTAGGATGAGATGTGAAGGCTCAGTTAGGGTGCTTGAGGGTTACAAGGTAGCCAGGAAAGACCTAAAGAGAGAGCTCAGAAGAGCCAGGAGGAGACAAGAGAAGTTGCTGGCGGATAGGATCAGGGTAAACCCTAAGGCTTTCTATAGGTACTTAAGGAATAAAAGAATGACGAGAGTAAGATTAGGGCCAATCAAGGATAGTCGTGGGAAGTTGTGTCTGGAATCAGAGCAGATAGGGGAAGCACTAAATGAATATTTTTTGACAGTATTCGCTCTCGAAAACGACAATGTTGTCGAGGAGAATACTGAGATACAGGCTACTAGACTAGGTGGGATTGAGGTTCACAAGGAAGAGGTATGAGAAATCCTACAGAGTGTGAAGATAGATAAGACCCCTGGGCCGGATGGAATTTATCCTAGGATCCTCTGGGAAGCCAGGGAGGAGATTGCCGAGCCTTTGGCATTGATCTTTAATTGTCATTGTCTACAGGAATAGTGCCAGATGATTGGAGGATAGCAATTGTGGTTCCCCTGTTCAAGAAGGGGAGTAGAGACAACCCTGGTAATTATCGGCCAGTGAGCCTTACCTCAGTTGTTGGTAAAGTGTTGGAAAAGGTTCTAAGGGACAGGATTTATAATCATCTAGAAAAGAATAATTTGATCAGAGATAGTCAGCACGGTTTTGTGAAGGGTAGGTCGTGCCTCACAAACCTTATTGAGTTCTTTGAGAAGGTGACCAAACAGGTAGATGAGAGTAAACCGGTTAGTGTGGAGTCTATGGATTTCAGCAAGGCGTTCGATAAGGGTCCCCAAAACAGACTATTGTACAAAATGCAGAGGAATGGAATTGTGGGAGATATAGCAGTTTGGATCGGAAATTAGCTTGCTGAAAGAAGACAGAGGGTGGTGGTTGATGGGAAATGTTCATCCTAGAGTCCAGTAACTAGTGGTGTACCGCAAGGGTCGGTGTTGGGTCCACTGTTGTTTGTCATTTTTATAAATGACTTGGATGAGGGCGTAGAAGGATGGGTTAGTAAATTTGCAGACGACACTAAGGTCGGTGGAGTTGTGGATCGTGAAGAAGGATGTTGTAGGTTACAGAGAGACATAGATAAGCTGCAGAGCTGGGCTGAGAGGTGGCAAATGGAGTTTAACGTGGACAAGTGTAAGGTGATGCACTTGGGTAGGAGTAACCGGAATGCAAAGTACTGGGCTAAGATTCTTAGTAGTGTAGATGAGCAGAGAGATCTCGGTGTCCATGTACACAGATCCTTGAAAGTTGCCACCCAGGTTGACAGGGGTGTTAAGAAGGCACACAGTGTTGAAGCTTTTATTAACAGAGGGATCGAGTTCCCTCCAAGAGGTTATGCTGCAGCTGTACAAAACTCTGGTGCGGCCGCACTTGGAGTATTGTGTGCAGTTCTGGTCACCACATTAGAAGAAGGATGTGGAAGCTTAGGAAAGGGTGCAGAGGAGATTTACTAGGATGTTGCCTCGTATGGAGGGAAGGTCTTCCGAGGAAAGGCTGAGGGACTTGAGGCTGTTTTCGTCAGAGAGAAGAAGGTTGAGAGGGGACTTAATTGAAACATATAAAATAATCAGAGGGTTAGACAGGGTGGATAGGGAGAGCCTTTTTCCAAGGATGGTGACAGCGAGCACGGGGGGCATAGCTTTAAGTTGAGCGGTGAAAGATATAGGACAGATGTCAGAGGTAGTTTCTTTACTCAGAGAGTAGTAAGGGAATGGAATGCTTTGCCCGCAACGGTAGTAGATTCGCCAACTTTAGGTACATTTAAGTCATCATTGGACAAGCATATGGACGTACATGGAATAGTGTAGTTTAGATGGGCTTGAGATCGGTATGACAGGTCAGCACAGCATCGAAGGCCGAACTGCCTGTGCTGTAATGTTCTATGTTCTATGTTCATTCATATGATAAACTGAACCAAAAATGGTGAACAGATTGTGGATCTACTTCCCCTTGTGGATAGTTTTATCAAAGATATGCACAATGTAATTTTTTTGAATCATGACATTTTCACTGAAATTCTTGAAATTCTGGCCCGTTCTGCTGGGACAGATGGACAGTGACCACACCTTGGTATTTAATTAATTCCCATTTCATTGCAAAGAATCCAGAGGCAAAGAAGTAGTTCCTCACTTTTATTTCGTGAGTGCTGCTCAATCCATTCAGGAATCACTATGTTTAGTTCCAAAAGAGTCAGTGTTGATTAAGCTTCCCCTATTATGATAATGTCATGTCATAAGGACCTGGGCCGTGAGAATGGGTCTGGATCTCAAAGGAGATGTTTCTACCTTCTAAGACTTGCTCATAATGTTTGAAACAATGTTTATCATTCCAATGCAACTTTTACTTGGTTACTGTCGTGTAATAACCTGTATCTAGTTTAAGACAAGAGCTCCTCGAGTCCCATTTTCACATTGAGGATATCCTTCCATTCTAAGGTCATAGGTGGGATGTTTGCTGATGATTACACACTGTTGAGCAGCATTTGTAATGCTCCAGATACTGAAATGCCCATTTGCAGCAAGACCTGGACAAGGTCCACTCTCGGTAAGTAAATGGCAAGTAGCGTGGGCGCCACACAAGTGTCAGGAATGACCATCTCCAATAAGTGAAAATCTAACCATTACCCCTGAAAAATCAATGATATTACCGTCACTGAATCCCTCACGATCAACATCCCGAGTGATATCATTAACTAGAAATTGGACGTGGACCAGCTATGTAAATATTGTGACTATAAAAACAGATCAGAGGCTGGGAATTCTGC